>NW_027590416.1:0-30000 GCF_964213995.1 Mustelus asterias
TTCTCAGCTCCCGAACTATGGACTGTAACACTACATTCTGCACCCTCCCCTTTCCTTCTCTATGAACGGGTATGCTTTGTCTGTATAACCCGCAAGAAACAATACTTTTTCACTGTATACTAATACATGTGACAATAATAAATCAAATCAAATTACCTCCCCTTCCCTCCCTCCCCCCTCCCCTCCCGCTCCCCCTTCCCCTCCCCCTCCCCTTCCCTCTCCCCTCTCCCCTCTCCCCTCCCCTCTCCCCTTCCCCCTCCCCCTTCCCCTCTCCCCTTCCCCCCCATTCCCCTCCCCTCCCCCCTTCCCTTCCCCTCCCCTTTCCCTCCCCCCTCCCCTCCCCCTTCCGCTCCCCTCCCCTCCCCCTTCCCCCTCCCCCTCCCCCTCCTCTCCCCTCCCCCTTCCCCTCTCCCCTCCCCTCCCCTCTCCCCTTCCCCCTCCCCCTTCCCCTCTCCCCTTCCCCTCCCCCTTCCCCTCCCCCTTCCCCCCCTTCCCCCTCCCCTTTCCCCTCCCCCTTCCCCTCCCCCTTCCCCTCCCCCCTTCCCCTCCCCCCATCCCCTCTCCCCTTTCCCTCCCCCCTTCCCCTTCCCCTCTCCCCTTCCCTCCTCCTTCCCCTCTCCCCTCCCCCTTCCCCTCTCCCCTTCCCCCTCCCCCTTCCCCTTCCCCTCTCCCCTTCCCCTCTCCCCTTACCCTCCCCCCTTCCCCCTCCCCTCTCCCCTTACCCTCCCCCCTTCCCCCTCCCCCTTCCCCCCCTTCCCCTCCCCCCTTCCCCTCGCCCCTCCCCCTCCCCCCTTCCCCCTCCCCCTTCCCCTCCCCTCCCCCTTCCCCTCCCCATTCCACTCCCCCCTTCCCCTCCCCATTCCACTCCCCCTTCCCCTCCCCCCTTCCCCTCTCCCCTTACCCTCTCCCCTTCCCCTCGTCCTTCCCCTCTCCCCTTCCACTCTCCCCTTCCCCTCTCCCTTCCCCTCCCCCTCCCCCCTTCCCTCCCCCCTTCCCCCCCTTCCCCTCTCCCCTTCCCCTCCCCCCTTCCCCCCTCCCCCTCCCCCTCCCCCTCCCCCCTCCCCTCCCCCCTCCCCCCTTTCCCTCCCCCTCCTCCCTTCCCCTCCCCCTTCCCCTCCCCCCTTCCGCTCCCCCTTCCCCTCCCCCCTTCCCCTCTCCCCCTTCCCCTCCCCCCCTTCCCCTCACCCCCTTCCCCTCCCCCCCTTCCCCTCTCCCCCTTCCCCTCTCCCCTTCCCCTCCCCCCTTCCCCTCTCCCCCTTCCCCTCCCCTTCCCCTCCCCCCCTTCCCCTCCCCCCCTTCCCCTTCCCCCACTTTCCCTCCCCCCTTCCCCTCCCCTCCCCCCTTCCCCTTCCCTCCCCCCTTCCCCTCCCCCCTTCCCCTCCCCCCTTCCCCTCCCCCTGCCCCTCTCCCCTTCCCCTCCCCCCTTCCCCTCCCCCCCTTCCCCACCCCCCTTCCCCTCCCCCTTTCCCTCTCCCCTCTCCCCTTCCCCTCTCCCCTTCCCCTCTCCCCTTCACCTCTCCCCTTCCCCTCCCCCCTTCCCCTCCCCCCTTCCCCTCCCCTCTCCCTCTCCCCTTCCCCACCCCCTCTCCCCTCTCCCCTCCCCCTTCCCCTCCCCCTCTCCCTCCCCCTCTCCCCTTCCCCTCCCCCTCCCCCCTTCCCCTCCCCCCTTCCCCTCCCCCTCTCCCCTCCCCCTCCCCCCTTCCCCTCCCCCTCCCCCCTTCCCCTCCCCCTTCCCCTCTCCCCTCCCCCCTCCCCCTTCCCCTCCCCCTTCCCCTCCCCCCTTCCCCTCCCCCTTCCCCTCCCCCCTTCCACTCCCCCCTTCCCCGCCCCCCGTCCTCCCCCCTCCCTCACCACCTCCTATTAGCGGGATGTTTTTTACACAGAGGGTGGTGGAGGCAGGCACGCTGACATCGTTTAAGACTTACCTGGATATTCACATGAGCAGCCTGGGAATGGAGGGATACAAACGATTGATCTTGTTGGACCAAGGAGCGGCACAGGCTTGGAGGGCCGAAGGGCCTGTTTCCTGTGCTGGACTGTTTCTTTGTTCTTTTTTCCTCCCCCCCTCCTCTTCCCTCCTCCCCTCTCCCCCTCTTCCTCGCCCCCTCCACCTCCCCACTCCTCCTCCACCGTCCCCCTCCCCCTCCCATCACCCTACCCCCATCCCTTGCCCCTCTCCCTACCCCCTCCCCCTTCCCTCCCCCTTCCTCCTACCACCTCCTCCCCCCATCCCTCCCCTTCCCCTCCCCACCCCTCCCCCCACGCCCCTCCCCCTCCCACTCATCGTCCCCTTCCCCCCCTCCCCAAGCCTCCCCCCTTCCTCCCCCCGCCCCTCCCCACTTCCCCCCTCTTCCCCCTCCCTCCCTCCTCATGCCCCCCTCCCCTTCCCCCCTCTCCTTCCCCCCCACTCCTCCTCCCCTCCCTTCCTTCCCTTTCCTCCCCCTCCCCTTCCCCCTCCCTTCCCCTCCCCCGTCCCCTCCCCACCTCCCCTCCCCTCCCCTTCCCCCCTCCCACCCTTCCCCCTCACATTCCCACCTCCCACCTCCCCTTCCTCCCCCTCCCCTTCCCTCCCTCCCTCCCCTCCACACCCCCCTCCTCTTCCCCCCCTCCCACCCTCTCTCCCCCCATTCGCCTTCCCCCCTTTCCCCTCCCCCTAAGCTCCCCCTACCCTTCCCCCCTTACTCCCTCCTCCACCATCCCCTTCCCCACCCCTCTTCCCCCTTCCCCCCCTCTTCCCCCTTCCCCCCTCTTCCCCCTTCCCCCTCTTCCCCTTCCCCCTCTTCCCCCTCCTCCCCCTCTTCCCCCTCCCCTTCTTCGCCCTCCTCCCTCCTCCTCATGCCCCCTCTCCTTCCTGCCCCCACCCCACCTCCCCCCTCCCCCCTTCCTCCCCCTGCCCCCTCCCCCATCCCCTCCCCTCCCCCCGTCCCCTCCCCCTCACCCTGTCCCCTCCCATTCCCCCGTCCCCTCCCCTTACCCCCTCCCCCTTCCCCCTCCCCTTACCCCCCCCTCCCCCTTCACCCTCCCCTTACCCCCTCCCCCTTCCCCCTCCCCCCTCCCACCCTCCCTCCATTCCCCTTCCCCTCCCTCCCCTTTCCCCCTCCCCCCCTCCCCCTCCCTCCCCCCATTCCCCTTCCCCCCTCCCTCCCCCATTCCCCTTCCCCCTCCCCCTCCCCCTTCCCCTCCCCCCTCCCCCTCCCCCCATTCCCCTCCCCCCCTCCCTCCCCCATTCCCCTTCCCCCTCCCTCCCCCCATTCCCCTTCCCCCCTCCCCCTCCCCCCATTCCCCTTCCCCCCTCCCTCCCCCCATTCCCCATCCCCCCTCCCTCCCCCCATTCCCCTTCCCCCCTCCCTCCCCCCATTCCCCTTCCCCCTCCCTCCCCACATTCCCCTCCCCCCTCCCTCCCCATTCCCCTTCCCCCCTCCCTCCCTCCCCCTCCCCCCTCCCTCTCCCTCCCCTTCCCCCCTCCCTCCCCCCATTCCCCTTCCCCCCTCCCTCCCCCATTCCCCTTCCCCCCTCCCCTCCCCCCATTCCCCTTCCCCCTCCCTCCCCACATTCCCCTTCCCCCCTCCCTCCCCCATTCCCCTTCCCCCCTCCCTCCCTCCCCCCCTCCCCCCTCCCTCTCCCTCCCCTTCCCCCCTCCCTCCCCCCATTCCCCTTCACCCTCCCTCCCCCCATTCCCCTTCCCCCCTCCCTCCCCCCATTCCCCTTCCCCCTCCCTCCCCCCATTCCCCTTCCCCCCTCCCTCCCCCCATTCTCCTTCCCCCCTCCCTCCCCCCATTCCCCTTCCCCCCTCCCCTCCCCCATTCCCACCCCCTCCCCAGCGCAGGTGGACACAGAGATACATATAGTTCTGCTCTCCCTGTATATTGCCAGAACAAACTCCCAGATATGGGTGAAGCAAAGTTCAATACAGATACATCTCCTCTTGATCCTGCCCTCTGAAACCCTCCCAGAACAGTTACACACGGGATTGCAGACAGAGCAAAGCTCACTCTGCAGTGTCCCATTGAATAGTTCACTGCAAAGGGTGTTTACTCTGTGTCGAACCCCATTCTGAACCACGTTTCTGTATTTGCCATTGGGTTACTGTAAATTGTGCTTCCATTGAACATTTCCAAGGATAGGGACAGCGCTGGGTAAAGTGTATGGTCTTGCTGCACTGCCAATTCAAACAGGCTGATAAAAGGGACGTGTATCTTCTGTATCAAACACGGTTCCATCACTGTCCATGAAGTCATCCCAGGGCAGCCTCACTGATATTGATATTTTCCACACGTGCTTTTATAATAACGGTCTTCTGTTAATTTGTTGTGATAGTTTGTGAAATACTCCTTCAGATCTTTCCTAAATACAGTTCAGACACTTGGGAATTAGAATGAATTAATTGCAGACTTTTTCTGTTGTATGTGAAGAGTGTCCCAGTAAAGTAAATCAGATTGACCAACTGGTGGCAATCAATGCCAAATGGGGAATAATTGTCCTGTGTAGAAGTGAGAACCCGTTCCATATTGTGATTGGTTGCAGTATTGGGACAGTGAGATGACCCGATCCAACACAAGAACACTTTGCAATATCTCCCAGTAACAGTGAGTCTGTGTGTCAGCGTTAACCAAGCGGGGTGACATTCCCGGAGGTGCTGACATCTCACGCAGAGTGAAAACCAGAATTCAATTGGTGGGGATTGCCTTGTTAAATTCAGCTGGGGATTTATTGAGGGAATTTGTGAAAATGCATGTGGAGATCTTATACAATCTAATTGAAAAACATTTCGAAATCCGTTTCTCCAACTGACTGTACAGAACAGAAGAGGTACATTTATAGAGATCTCAAGGTGAATAACATTAGTTCCAGTCGCTGAACACCAGCAGTAACTTTTTAATGCATATCATTTTGTCACACACCACCCCCCCCCGCCTCATTTCCCAAATCATCACAGATCTGTGGATATGAACCCCAAGATCTCTCTGTTCCTCCACAGTCTTCAGAACCCTACCTTTGACCCTGTAATCCACATTTAAATTAGTCCTACAAAAATGAATCACCTCACATTTATCAGTGTTAAACTCCATTTGCCATTTTTCAGCCCAGCTTTGCATCCTATCTATGTCTCTTTGCAGCCTACAACGGCCCTCCACCTCATCCACTACTCCACCAATCTTGGTGTCATCAGCAAATTTACTGATCCACCCTTCAGCCCCCTCCTCTAAGTCATTAATAAAAATCACAAAGAGCAGAGGACCAAGCACTGATCCCTGCGGCAATCCGCTAGCAACCTGCCTCCAATCCGAAAATTTTCCATCCACCACCACCCTCTGTCTTCGATCAGACAGCCAGTTACCTATCCAATCGGCCAACTTTCCCTCTATCCCACACCTCCTCACTTTCATCATAAGCCGACCATGGGGGACCTTATGAAATGCCTTACTAAAATCCATGTATATGACATCAACTGCCCTACCGTCATCAACACACTTAGTTACCTCCTCAAAAATTTCTATCAAATTTGTGAGGCACGACTTGCCCTTCACATCCGTGCTGACTATCCCGGATTAATCCGCATCTTTCTAAATGGTCGTAAATACCATCTCTAAGGACCTTTTCCATCAATTTACCAACCACCGAAGTAAGACTAACCGGTCTAGAATTACCAGGGTCATTTCTAATCCCTTTCTTAAACAGAGGAACAACATTCGCCATTCTCCAGTCCTCTGGCACCATCCCCGTGGACAGCAAGGACCCAAAGATCAAAGCCAAAGGCTCTGCAATCTCATCCCTTGCCTCCCAAAGAATCCTAGGATACATTTCATCAGGCCCAGGGGACTTATCGACCTTCAGTTTATTCAAAACTGCCAGGACATCCTAACCTCCGAACATCTATTTCCTCCAGCCTATTAGCCTGTAACACCTTCTCTTCCTCAAAAACATGGCCCCTCTCCTTGGTGAACACTGAAGAAAAGTATTCATTCATCACCTCGCCTATCTCTACTGACTCCACACAAGTTCCCACTACTGTCCTTGACCGGCCCTAACCTCACCCTGGTTAAACTAGTGTGGCAGGGGGGTGGGGATCAAACTATTAGGTCTATAAGTGTGGTGGCTGGGGACGAGCTTGGGGCTGGGACAAGGCTGGCAAAGAAGAAGAGCACTCTGGGGGAGGACGACCTCACTGAGCCTGGGGGTCTGGAGTGCTTATACTTCAATGCAAGGAGCGTAGCAGGTAAAACAGACGAACTTGGGGCCTTAATGCGCACGAGGAATTTGGATGTGGTTGCGGTGACGGAGACTTGGTTGAAAGAGGGACAGGACTGGCAGCTGAATATTCCAGGGTACAAGTGTTTTAGGCGAGACAGAGGAGGGGCCAAAAGAGGTGGGGGAGTAGCGGTATTGGTTGGAGAGCATATTACAGCGGTGCAGAGGGAGGACAATTCGGAGGAGTCGTGTAGCGAGTCACTCTGGGTGGAGCTTAGAAACAGGAAAGGCGCAGTCACTATGTTGGGGGTGTACTACAGGCCCCCCAACAGCCCAAGGGAAGTGGAAGAATGGATATGTCAGGAGATACTGGATAGGTGCAGGAAATATAGGGTTGTTGTAGTGGGAGACTTCAATTTCCCTGGTATAGACTGGAAATCGTTGAGGGCAGGGACTCTGGATGGTGAGGCATTTGTAAAATGTGTACAGGAGGGTTCGTTGGAACAATATGTGGACAGCCCAACTAGAGAGGGGGCTATACTGGACCTGGTGCTGGGGAATGAACCCGGTCAGGTCTTCAAAGTTTTGGTCGGGGAACATGTGGCAAATAGTGACCACAATTCTGTTAGCTTTAGGATAGTGATGGAAAAGGATGAGTGGTGTCCCAAGGGTAAGGTGTTGGATTGGGGGAAGGCTAACTTTATTGGGATCAGGCAGAAATTGGCAGCTCTTGATTGGGAGAGGCTGTTTGAGGGTAAATCCACATCTGGTATGTGGCAGTCTTTTAAGGAACGGTTGTTAGGGCTACAGGACAAGCATGTGCCTGTCAAAAAGAAGGATAGGAAGGGTAGGATTAGAGAACCGTGGATAACCAGGGAAATTGAGGGGCTGGTCAAAAGGAAAAGAGAGGCGTATGTTAGGTCCAAGCAGCTAAAAACGGAGGGAGCTCTGGAGGAGTATAATGAAAGTAGGAAAATACTCAAACGGGGAATTAGAAGAGCAAAAAGGGGTCACGAAATGTTCTTGGCAGACAGGATTAAGGAGAATCCCAAGGCATTTTATTCATACGTTAGGAACAAAAGGGTTGTAAGGGAAAAAATCGGACCTCTCAGGGACAAAAGTGGGGACTTATGCTTGGAGCCCAAAGAGGTAGGGGAGATCCTAAATGAATACTTTGCGTCGGTATTCACTAAGGAGAGGGATGTGTTGACTGGGAGTGTCTCGGAGGGGAGTGTTGAACCGTTGGAGAAAATCTCCATTACAAAGGAGGAAGTGTTAGGTTTGTTAGAGAATATAAAGACTGACAAATCCCCAGGGCCTGATGGAATCTATCCAAGGCTGCTCAGGGAGACGAGAGGTGAAATAGTTGGGCCTCTGACGCAAATCTTTGTCTCGTCACTGGACACAGGTGAGGTCCCAGAGGATTGGAGGATAGCCAATGTGGTCCCGTTATTTAAGAAGGGTAGGAAGGATAACCCGGGTAATTATAGGCCGGTGAGCTTGACGTCCGTGGTGGGGAAGTTGTTGGAGAAGATTCTTAAAGATAGGATGTATGCGCATTTAGAAAGGAATAAACTCATTAACGATAGTCAACATGGTTTTGTGAGAGGGAGGTCATGCCTCATGAACCTGGTGGTGTTTTTTGAAGAAGTGACCAAAATGGTTGACGAAGGAAGGGCCGTGGATGTTGTCTATATGGACTTTAGTAAAGCGTTTGACAAAGTCCCTCATGGTAGGCTAGTGAAAAAGGTTGGATCCCATGGGATAAAGGGGGAGGTGGCTAGATGGGTGGAGAACTGGCTTGGTCATAGAAGACAGAGGGTGGTAGTGGAAGGGTCTTTTTCCGGCTGGAGGCCTGTGACTAGTGGTGTACCGCAGGGCTCTGTATTGGGACCTCTGCTGTTTGTGATTTATATAAATGATCTGGAAGAAGGAGTAACTGGGGTGATCAGTAAGTTTGCGGACGACACAAAACTGGCAGGACTTGCAGATAGTGAGGAACATTGTCAGAGGCTACAGAAGGATATAGATAGGCTGGAAATTTGGGCAAGGAAATGGCAGATGGAGTTCAATCCTGATAAATGCGAAGTGATGCATTTTGGTGGGAATAATGTAGGGAGGAGCTACACGATAAATGGAAGAACCATAAAGGGTGTAGAGACGCAGAGGGACCTGGGTGTGCAAGTCCACAGATCTTTGAAGGTGACGTCACAGGTGGAGAAGGTGGTGAAGAAGGCATATGGCATGCTTGCCTTTATAGGACGGGGCATAGAGTATAAAAGTTGGGGTCTGATGTTGCAGATGTATAGAACGTTGGTTCGGCCGCATTTGGAATACTGCGTCCAGTTCTGGTCGCCACACTACCAGAAGGACGTGGAGGCTTTGGAGAGAGTACAGAGGAGGTTTACCAGGATGTTGCCTGGTATGGAGGGGCTTGGTTATGAGGAGAGAATGGGGAAACTGGGGTTGTTCTCCTTGGAAAGACGGAGGATGAGGGGAGACTTAATAGAGGTGTATAAAATTATGAAAGGCATAGATAGGGTGAACGGTGGGAAGCTTTTCCCCGGGTCGGTGGTGACGTTCACGAGGGGTCATAGGTTCAAGGTGAAGGGGGGGAGGTTTAACACAGATATCAGAAGGACATATTTCACACAGAGGGTCGTGGGGGCCTGGAATGTGTTGCCGGGCAAGGTGGTGGAGGCGGACACACTGGGAACGTTTAAGACTTATCTAGACAGCTATATGAACGGAGTGGGAATGGAGGGATACAAAAGAGTGATCTAGTTTGGACCAGGGAGCGGCGCGGGCTAATTGTTCCTGGTTTCTCGTTTCAAGGCTTCATTCTACGATCATCTTGCTGGTGCCAGTACAGAGTGAGACTGCGGATAGTTGGGAACCTGTCTCGGGGGCAGGGGATTCATATGGTGTTCGTGGAAGTGGAAATGACTAGGGTTGGGAAGCATTTTCCGATCGGGGCCATTGTGATCTCCTGGACTCGTTTCGATCGCCTCAGGGGGTCGGAGAGGAATTTCCCAGATTTTTTTTTCCCCATATTGGCCCTGGGGTTTTTCACTCTGGGTTTTCGCCTCTCCCTGGAGATCACATGGTCTGGAATGGGGGGGTGGGGGTAAGTTAATAGGTTGTAATGAACAAAGCATCGTAGCTGTGAGGGACAGCTCGGTGGATAGGATATTGGTATGTAGATAGGCTGGAAAATTGGGCGGGGATCCTGGATTCAGGATTCAATCCTGGACCGGGGAGCGGCGCGGGCTTGGAGGGCCGAAGGGCCTGTTCCTGTGCTGTATTGTTCTTTGTTCTTTGTTCTTTGTTGGTCATTCTTTTATTCCTCACATAAGAGTAAAAAGCCTTGGGGTTTTCCTTGATCCGACCCGCCAAGGACTTCTCGTGTCCCCTCCTAGCTCTCCGAAGCCCCTTTTCCAGCTCATTCCTTGCTAACTTGTAACTCTCAATCGAGCCATCTGAACCTTGTTTCCTCATCCCTACATAAGCATCCCTCTTCCTTTTCACAAGACATTCCACCTCTTTTGTGAACCATGGTTCCCTCACTCGGCCATTTCCTCCCTGCCTGACAGGGACATACCTATCAAGGACACCCAGTATTTGTTCCTTGAAAAAGTTCCACTTTTCATTAGTTCCTTTCCCTGACAGTTTCTGTTCCCAACTTATGTCCCCTAATTCTTGCCTAATCGCATCATAATTACCTCTCCCCCAATTGTAAACCTTGCCCTGCCATACGGCCCTATCCCTCTCCATTGCAATAACAAAAGACACCGAATTGTGGTCACTATCTCCAAAGTGCTCTCCCACAACCAAATCTAACACTTGGCCCGGTTCATTTCCCAGTACAAATCCAATGTGGCCTCACCTCTTGTCGGCCTATCCACACATTGTGTCAGGAAACCCTCCTGCACACACTGCACAAAAACTGCCCCATCCAAACTATTTGACCTACAAAGGTTCCAATCAATATTTGGAAAGTTAAAGTCCCCCATGACAACTACCCTGTGACCCCTACACATATCCATAATCTGCTTAGCAATTTCTTCCTCCACATCTCTATTACTATTTGGGGGCCTATAGTAAACTCCTAACAACGTGACCGCTCCTTTCCTATTTCTAACCTCAGCCCATATTACCTCAGTGTGCAGATCCCCCTCGAAGTGCCTTTCCGCAGTCGTTAAACTATTAGTAGAGATACAGTCAGTAACACAGGGTGCTGGGGGAGAGAGGTTACTGAGTGACAGTGTGACGGAGCTGGATTAACATCAGTACAGATACAGTCAGTAACACAGGGTGGTGGGGTGAGAGAGGGGTTACTGAGTGACAGTGTGAGGGAGCTGGATTAACATCAGTACATATACAGTCAGTAACACAGGGTGGTGGGGTGAGAGAGGGGTTACTGAGTGACAGTGTGAGGGAGCTGGATTAACATCAGTACAGATACAGTCAGTAACACAGGGTGCTGGGGGAGAGAGGTTACTGAGTGACAGTGTGAGGGAGCTGGATTAACATCAGTCCAGGTACAGTCAGTAACACAGGGTGCTGGGGGAGAGGGGTTACTGAGTGACAGTGTGAGGGAGCTGGATTAACATCAGTACAGATACAGTCAGTAACACAGGGTGCTGGGTGGAGAGGGGTTACTGAGTGACAGTGTGAGGGAGCTGGATTAACATCAGTACAGATACAGTCAGTAACACAGGGTGCTGGGGGGAGAGGGGTTACTGAGTGACAGTGTGAAGGAGCTGGATTAACATCAGTACTGATACAGTCAGTAACACAGGTTGCTGGGGGGAGAGGGGTTACTGAGTGACAGTGTGAGGGAGCTGGATTAACATCAGTACAGATACAGTCAGTAACACAGGGTGGTGGGGTGAGAGAGGGGTTACTGAGTGACAGTCTGAGGGAGCTCATTGTTCCACAGGAGCAGGCTGAGGGTAAGGGAGCTTGTTTTGTGCATTATATTTATTTATTTTTCTGTTAAATTTGTGAAAAAATTCAGAGGGTTTTTTCAAAACAGGAAGTTGGCCCAGCAGCATCCTGGGAAGGTTTTGGAGGGTTTAAAAGTAGGCCGCACTTTTGAGCGGGCAGCGTTGTTAGCGGGCAGCGGACTGAGCAGGGGGCAGAGTGAGAGCTGAAGGGCTTTGGCTCAAAACGGGCTTCGGCCAGAACAGGCAAAATCGAGAGGAGGTTTTTTCTTTTTCAGAAAGTTTATTCCTGTTTTTCCCCAGAGTTAAAAAAAATGCCAGGCAAGATGTTGGAATGCTCCTCCTGCAGGATGTGGGAGATCAGGGAGACCTCCTGACAACAACACCTGCAAAAGATGGATCCAGCTGCAGCTGCTAGCAAAGCGTGTTAGGGAACTGGAGCAGGAGCTTGATGACCTCCATCTAATTCGGGAGAATGAGGAGTTTATAGAGAGTAGCTTTAGGGAGGTAGTTACACCTAAGCGGCAGAGCACAGGAAATTGGGTTACTGTAAGGAGAGGAAATGGCAGTGTGAAAGGACAGACAGAGCAGGGTTCCCCTGTGGCCATACCCCTCCACAACAGGTATACTGAATTGGATACTGTTGTGGGAGATGCTTTACCTGGGACAAGCTGCGACAGCTGGAACTCGGATACTGAGTCTGGTTCGACAGCGCAAAAGGGTGGGATGAAGAAGAGGAGAGCAGTAGTGATAGGAGACTCGATGGTCAGTGGTACGGACAGGAGGTTCTGTGGTCGGGACAGAGACTCCCGCATGGTTTGTTGCCTCCCGGGTGCCAGGGTCAGGGATGTCTCTGATCGCGTGCACAGCGTTCTAAAGTTGGAAGGTGATCAGCCAGATGTCGTGGTACACGTCGGTACCAATGACGTGGGAAGGAAGAGTGAGGAGGTCCTAAAGAGTGAGTACAAAGAGCTTGGAAGGAAGTTAAAAAGCAGGACCCCGAGGGTAGTAATCTCAGGATTGCTACCTGAGCCACATGCCAGTGAGGGCAGGAGTAGGATGCTCGGGCGGATAAACACGTGGCTGAGGAACTGATGCAGGGGGCAGGGTTTCCAATTCTTGGATCATTGGGACCTCTTTTGGGGCAGGTGGGACCTGTACAAGAGAGACGGGTTACACCTGAACTACAAGGGGACCAATATACTTGCAGGGAGATTTGCCAGTGTTATTGGGGAGCGTTTAAACTAGATTTGCTGGGTGGTGGGAACCAGAGTGCCAGAGCAGATAGTGGAGCAGGGCTAAAAAGATAGGTTAGTTCAAGCAAAATCACAAATGGAAGGGTAGAGTGTGGTGGAAATAATTTTTTGAGTTGTGTCTATTTCAATGCCAGGAGTATTGTGGGGAAGGCAGATGAGCTGAAGGCGTGGATAGACACATGGAAATATGACATTATAGCCATTAGTGAAACTTGGCTACAGGAGGGGCAGGACTGGCAGCTCAATGTTCCAGGGTTCCAATGTTTCAGGCGGGATAGAGACTGAGGGATAAAAGGTGAGGGGGGTGGCATTGTTGGTCAGGGAAAATGTTACAGCGGTACTCAGGCAGGATAGATTAGGGAGCTTGTCTACAGAGGCCCTATGGGTGGAGCTGAGAAACAGGAAAGGTATGACCACATTAATGGGCTTGTATTATAGACCACCCAATAGTCAGCGAGAATTGGAGGAGCAGATCAGCGGAGAGATAGCTGACAACTGCAAGAAACACAAAGTTGTGATAGTAGGGGATTTTAATTTTCCACATCTAGATTGGGACTCGCATACTGTTCAAGGTTTAGACGGGGTAGAGTTTGTAAAATGTGTTCAGGAGAATTTTCTACATCAGTATATAGAGGTGCCAACTAGAGAGGATGCGATATTGGATCTCCTATTGGGAAATGAGTTAGGGCAGGTGGTGGATGTGAGTGTGAGGGAACACTTTGGATCCAGTGATCATAATGCCATTAGTTTCAACCTGATCGTGGATAAGGATAGATCTGGTCCTCGGGTTGAAGTTCTGAACTGGAAAAAGGCCAAATTTGATGAAATGAGAAGGGATCTAGGAAGTGTGGATTGGCACAGGCTGTTCTCTGGTAAGGATGTAAATGGAAAGTGGGAGGCCTTCAAA
Source organism: Mustelus asterias (assembly GCF_964213995.1). Lineage (NCBI taxonomy): Eukaryota > Metazoa > Chordata > Chondrichthyes > Carcharhiniformes > Triakidae > Mustelus > Mustelus asterias. The sequence goes on from NW_027590416.1 coordinate 13,299, forward strand.
GGAGAAATTTTGAGAGTGCAGAGTTTGTATGTTCCTGTCAGGATGAAAGGCAAAGTAAATCGGAATAAGGAACCTTGGTTCTCGAGGGAGATTGTAACACTGATTAAGAGGAAGAGAGAGTTGTATGAAATGTACAGGCAGCAAGGAACACATCAGATGCTCGAGGAGTATAAAAAGTGCAAGAAGCTACTTAAGAGGGAAATCAGGAGGGCTAAAAGAAGACATGAGGTTGCTTTGGCAGACAGAGTGAAGGAAAATCCAAAGAGCTTCTATAGGTATGTTAGGAGCAAAAGGATAGTGAGGGATAAAATTGGTCCTCTTGAAGACCAGAGTGGTAGACTGTGTATGCAACCAAAAGAGATGGGGGAGACACTAAATGGTTTTTTTTGCATCCGTATTTACTGAGGAAACGGGCATGGAGTCTACGGAAATAGGGCAAACTGGTCGGGAGGCCATGGAGCCTTTACAGATTAAAGGGGAGGAGGTGCTCGCTGTCTTGAGGCAAATCAGAGTGGATAAATCCCCAGGACCGGACAGGGTATTCCCACGGACCTTGAGGGAAGCTAGCGTTGAACTTGCAGGGGCCCTGACAGACATATTTAAAATGTCAGTATTCACGGGGTAGGTGCCGGATGATTGGAGGGTGGCTCATGTTGTTCCGTTGTTTAAAAAAGGTTCCAAAATAAATCTGGGAAATTATAGGCCAGTAAGTTTGACGTCGGTGGTGGGCAAGTTATTGGAAGGTGTGATAAGGGATAGGATCTACAAATATTTGGATAGACAGGGACTTAATAGGGAGAGTCAACATGGCTTTGTGCGTGGTAGGTCATGTTTGACCAATCGATGAGAGTTTTTCGAGGAGGTTACCAGGAAAGTGGCTGAAGGGAAGGCGGTGGATGTTGTCTACCTGGATTTCAGCAAGGCCTTTGACAAGGTCCCTCATGGGAGGTTAGTTAGGAAGGTTCAGTCGCTAGGTATACATGGGGAGGTAGTAAATTGGATAAGGCACTGGCTCAATGGAAGAAGCCAGAGAGTGGTTGTGGAGGATTGCTTCTCTGAGGCCTGTGACTAGTGGTGTGCCGCAGGGATCGGTGTTGGGTCCATTGTTGTTTGTCATCTATATCAATGATCTGGATGATAATGTGGTAAATTGGATCAGCAAGTTTGCTGATGATACAAAGAGTGGAGGTGTAGTGGACAGTGAGGAAGGTTTTCAAAGCTTGCAGAGGGACCAACTAGAAAAATGGGCTGAAAAATGGCAAATGGAATTTAACGCAGACAAGTGTGAGATCTTGCACTTTGGAAGGACAAACCAAGGAAGAACGCACAGGGTAAATGGTAGGACTCTGAAGAGTGCAGTTGAACAGAGGGATCTGGGAATACAAGTACAGAATTCCCTAAAAGTGACGTCACAGGTGGATAGGGTCGTAAAGAGTGCCTTTGGTACATTGGCCTTTATAAATCGGAGTATCGAGTATAAAAGTTGGAGTGTTATGGTAAGGTTATATAATGATGTGGAGATGCCGGCGTTGGACTGGGGTAAACACAGTCAGAAGTTCAACAACACCAGGTTAAAGTCCAACAGGTTTATTTGGTAGCAAAAGCCACACAAGCTTTCGGAGCTGCAAGCCCCTTCTTCAGGTGAGTGGGAATTCTGTTCACAAACAGAGCAGATAAAGATACAGACTCAATTTACATGAATAATGTTTGGAATGCGAATACTTACAACTAATCAAGTCTTTAAGAAACAAAACAAAGTGAGTGGAGAGAGCATCAAGACAGGCTAAAAAGATGTGTATTGTCTCCAGACAAGACAGCCAGTGAAACTCAGTGGGGATTACAAATAGTGTGACATGAACCCAATATCCCGGTTTCGGCCATCCTCGTGTGTGCGGAACTTGGCTATCAGTTTCTGCTCTGCGACTCTGCGCCGTCGTGTGTCGGGAAGGCCGCCTTGGAGAACGCTTACCCGAATATCAGAGGCTGAATGTCCGTGACCGCTGAAGTGCTCCCCAACAGGAAGAGAACAGTCTTGCCTGGTGATTGTCGAGCGCTGTTCATTCATCCGTTGTCGTAGCGTCTGCATAGTTTCCCCAATGTACCATGCCTCGGGAAATCCTTTCTTGCAGCGTATCAGGGAGACAACTTTGGCTGAGTTGCAAGAGTATGTACCGTGTACCTGATGGATGGTGTTCTCACGTGAAATGATGACATCTGTGTCGATGATCCGGCACGTCTTGCAGCGGTTGCTGTGGCAGGGTTGTGTGGTGTCATGGTCACTGTTCTCCTGAAGGCTGGGTAGTTTGCTGCGGACAATGGTCTGGTTGAGGTTGTGCGGTTGTTTGAAGGCAAGAAGTGGGGGTGTGGGGCTGGCCTTGGCGAGATGTTCATCTTCATCAATGACATGTTGAAGGCTCCGGAGGAGATGCCGTAGCTTCTCCGCTCCGGGGAAGTACTGGACAACGAAGGGTACTCTGTCCACCGTGTCCCGTGTTTGTCTTCTGAGGAGGTCGGTGCGGTTTTTCGCTGTGGCGCGTTGGAACTGTTGATCGATGAGTCGAGCGCCATATCCTGTTCTAATGAGGGGCATCTTTCAGCCTCTGGAGGTGTCTGTTGCGATCCTCCTCATTCGAGCAGATCCTGTGTATACGGAGGGCTTGTCCGTAGGGGATGGCTTCTTTAACGTGTTTCGGGTGGAAGCTGGAGAAGTGGAGCATCGTGAGGTTATCCGTGGGCTTGCGGTACAGTGAGGTGCTGAGGTGACCGTCCTTAATGGAGATGCGTGTGTCCAAGAATGCAACCGATTCCGGAGAGTAGTCTATGGTGAGTCTGATGGTGGGATGGAACTTGTTGATGTCATCATAGAGTTGTTTCAGTGACTGTTCACCATGACTCCAAAGGAAGAAAATGTCATCGATGTATCTAGTGTATAGCATCAGTTGAAGGTCCCGTGCGGTGAATAAGTCTTGTTCGAACCTGTGCATGAAGATGTTGGCATATTGAGGTGCGAATTTGGTCCCTATGGCTGTTCCGTGTGTCTGGATGAAGAACTGGTTGTTGAAGGTGAAGATATTGTGGTCCGCTGCCGTCGACTTGACATGTATGCCCAAGCCGTCAGGAGGTGCGTCAACACCAAATTCATCAGCCGCACTCACAAGACAGCCCCGAACATCACCCAAGCACAACGTAACGCCATCCACGCTCTCAAGACCAACCGCAACATTGTCATCAAACCAGCAGACAAAGGAGGGGCCATCGTCATACTGAACAGAACGGATTACTGCAAAGAAGTGTACCGACAACTAAACAGCGAGGAACACTACAGACAGTTACCTGCAGATCCGAACAAAGAACACACCCGTCAACTCAACACTCTGATCAAGACCTTTGATCCGGACCTTCAGAGCACCCTCCGTGCTCTCATCCCACGTACTCCACGCGTTGGAGATCTCTACTGCCTCCCAAAAATACACAAGGCAAACACACCCGGCCGTCCCATCGTATCGGGCAATGGGACCCTGTGCGAGAACCTCTCCGGCTACATAGAACATAGAACATAGAACATTACAGCGCAGAACAGGCCCTTCGGCCCACGATGTTGCACCGACCAGTTAAAAAAAAAACTGTGACCCTCCAACCTAAACCAATTTCTTTTCGTCCATGAACCTATCTACGGATCTCTTAAACGCCCCCAAACTAGGCGCATTTACAACTGATGCTGGCAGGGCATTCCAATCCCTCACCACCCTCTGGGTAAAGAACCTACCCCTGACATCGGTTCTATAACTACCCCCCCTCAATTTAAAGCCATGCCCCCTCGTGCTGGATTTCTCTATCAGAGGAAAAAGGCTATCACTATCCACCCTATCTAAACCTCTAATCATCTTATATGTTTCAATAAGATCCCCTCTTAGCCGCCGCCTTTCCAGCGAAAACAATCCCAAATCCCTCAGCCTCTCCTCATAGGATCTCCCCTCCATACCAGGCAACATCCTGGTAAACCTCCTCTGCACCCTCTCCAAAGCCTCCACATCCTTCCTGTAATGTGGGGACCAGAACTGCACACAGTACTCCAAGTGCGGCCGCACCAGAGTTGTGTACAGTTGCAACATAACGCTACGACTCCTAAATTCAATCCCCCTACCAATAAACGCCAAGACACCATATGCCTTCTTAACAACCTTATCTACTTGATTCCCAACTTTCAGGGATCTATGCACACATACACCTAGATCCCTCTGCTCCTCCACACTATTCAAAGTCCTCCCGTTAGCCCTATACTCAACACATCTGTTATTCCTACCAAAGTGAATTACCTCACACTTCTCCGCATTAAACTCCATCCGCCACCTCTCGGCCCAACTTTGCAACCTGTCTAAGTCTTCCTGCAAACTACGACACCCTTCCTCACTGTCTACCACACCACCGACTTTGGTGTCATCAGCAAATTTGCTAATCCACCCAACTATACCCTCATCCAGATCATTAATAAATATTACAAACAGCAGTGGCCCCAAAACAGATCCCTGAGGTACACCACTTGTAACCGCACTCCATGATGAATATTTACTATCAACCACCACCCTCTGTTTCCTATCCGCTAGCCAATTCCTGATCCAATTTCCTAGATCACCCCCAATCCCATACATCTGCATTTTCTGCAGAAGCCTACCATGGTGAACCTTATCAAACGCCTTACTAAAATCCATATATACCACGTCCACTGCCTTGCCCCCATCCACCTCCTTGGTCACTTTCTCAAAAAACTCAATAAGGTTAGTAAGGCACGACCTACCTGCCACAAAACCATGCTGACTATCACCTATCAATTCATTACTCTCCAAATAACTATAAATCCTATCCCTTATAATTTTTTCCAACATCTTGCCGACAACAGAAGTGAGACTCACCGGTCTATAATTCCCGGGGAAGTCTCTGTTCCCCTTCTTAAACAATGGGACAACATTCGCTAACCTCCAATCTTCTGGTACTATACCAGAGGCCAACGACGACCTGAAGATCAGAGCCAGAGGCTCTGCAATCACTTCTCTTGCCTCCCAGAGAATCCTTGGATAAATCCCATCCGGACCAGGGGATTTATCTATTTTCTACGTCGAGGGCATCCTGAAACCCATTGTACAAAGAACCCCCAGCTTTTGTCGCGACACTACGGACTTCCTCCAGAAACTCAGCACACATGGAGCAGTTGAACCAGGAGCACTCCTCGTCACAATGGATGTCTCGGCACTCTACAGCAGCATCCCCCATGACGATGGCTTTGCTGCAACGGCCTCAGTGCTCAGCGCCAACAACTGCCAGTTTCCAGATGCAATTTTACAACTCATCCGCTTCATCCTGGACCACAATGTCTTCACCTTCAACAACCAGTTCTTCATCCAGACACACGGAACAGCCATGGGGACCAAATTCGCACCTCAATATGCCAACATCTTCATGCACAGTTTCGAACAAGACTTCTTCACCGCACGGGACCTTCAACCGATGCTATACACTAGATACAGCGATGATATTTTCTTCCTTTGGACTCATGGTGAACAATCACTGAAACAACTCTATGATGACATCAACAAGTTCCATCCTACCATCAGACTCACCATAGACTACTCTCCGGAATCGATTGCATTCTTGGACACACGTATTCCATCAAGGACTGTCACCTTAGCACCTCACTGTACCGCAAGCCCACGGATAACCTCACGATGCTCCACTTCATAGAATCATCATAGAAACCCTACAGTACAGAAAGAGACCATTCGGCCCATCGAGTCTGCACCGACCACAATCCCACCCAGACCCTACCCCCATATATTTACCCACTAATCCCTCTAACCTATGCATCCCAGGACACTAAGGGCAATTTTTAGCATGGCCAATCAACCTAACCCGCACATCTTTGGACTGTGGGAGGAAACCGGAGCACCCGGAGGAAACCCACGCAGACACGAGGAGAATGTGCAAACTCCACACAGACAGTGACCCAAGCCGGGAATCGAACCCAGGTCCCTGGAGCTGTGAAGCAGCAGTGCTAACCACTGTGCTACCGTGCCACTCCAGCTTCCACCCTAAACACGTTAAAGAAGCCATCCCCTACGGACAAGCCCTCCGTATACACAGGATCTGCTCGGATGAGGAGGATCGCAACAGACACCTCCAGACGCTGAAAGATGACCTCATAAGAACAGGATATGGCGCTCGACTCATTGATCAACTGTTCCAACGCGCCACAGCGAAAAACCGCACCGACCTCCTCAGAAGACAAACACGGGACACAGTGGACAGAGTACCCTTCGTTGTCCAGTACTTCCCCGGAGCGGAGAAGCTACGGCATCTCCTCCGGAGCCTTCAACACGTCATTGATGAAGACGAACATCTCGCCAAGGCCATCCCCACACCCCCACTTCTTGCCTTCAAACAACCGCACATCCTCAAACAGACCATTGTCCGCAGCAAACTACCCAGCCTTCAGGAGAACAGTGACCATGACACCACACAACCCTGCCACAGCAACCTCTGCAAGACGTGCCGGATCATCGACACGGATGCCATCATCTCACGTGAGAACACCATCCACCAGGTACACAGTACATACTCTTGCAACTCGGCCAAGGTTGTCTACCTGATACACTGCATGAAAGGATGTTCCGAGGCATGGTACATTGCGGAAACTAGGCAGACGCTGCGACAACGGATGAATGAACACCGCTCGACAATCACCAGGCAAGACTGTTCTCTTCCTGTTGGGGTGCACTTCAGCGGTCACGGGCATTCGGCCTCTGATATTCGGGTAAGCGTTCTCCAAGGCGGCCTTCCCGACACACGATGGCACAGAGTTGCTGAGCAGAAACTGATAGCCAAGTTGCGCACACATGAGGACGGCCTCAACCGGGATATTGGGTTCATGTCACACTAGCTGTAACCTGCACAGTTGCCTGGACCTGCCGAGTTTCACTGGCTGTCTTGTCTGGAGACAACACACATCTTTTTAGCCTGTCTTGATGCTCTCTCCACTCACGTTGTTTTGTTTCTAAAAGACTTGATGAGCAGTAAGTATTCGCATTCCAACCATTATTCATGTAAATTGAGTCTGTGTCTTTATATGCCCTGTTTGTGAACAGAATTCCCACTCATCTGAAGAAGGGGCTTGGAGCTCCGAAAGCTTGTGTGGCTTTTGCTACCAAATAAACCTGTTGGACTTTAACCTGGTGTTGTTAAACTTCTTACTGTGTTTACCCCAGTCCAACGCCGGCATCTCCACATCACAGCTTTTATTAACAGGGGGTTGGAGTTTAAGAGCCGTGGGGTTATGCTGCAACTGTACAGGACCTTGGTGAGACCACATTTGGAATATTGTGTGCAGTTCTGGTCACCTCACTATAAGAAGGATGTGGAAGCGCTGGAAAGAGTGCGGAGGAGATTTACCAGGATGCTGCCTGGTTTGGAGGGTAGGTCTTATGAGGAAAGGTTGCGGGAGCTAGGGCTGTTCTCTCTGGAGCGGAGGAAGCTGAGGGGAGACTTAATAGAGGTTTATAAAATGATGAAGGGGATAGATAGAGTGAACGTCCAAAGACTATTTCCTCGGGTGGATGGAGCTATTACAAGGGGGCATAACTATAGGGTTTGTGGTGGGAGATATAGGAAGGATATCAGAGGTAGGTTCTTTACGCAGAGAGTGGTTGGGGTGTGGAATGGACTGCCTGCAGTGATAGTGGAGTCAGACACTTCAGGAACATTTAAGCGGTTATTGGATAGGCACATGGAGCACACCAGGATGATAGGGAGTGGGATAGCTTGATCTTGGTTTCAGATAAAGCTCGGCACTACATCGTGGGCCGAAGGGCCTGTTCTGTGCTGGACTGTTCTGTGTTCTATGAGTGCAGAGAAGGTTTACCAGGATGTTGCCTGGTATGGAGGGTGTTAGCTATGAGGAGAGATTGGGTACTGGGGATTTTCTCCCTGGAAAGACGGAGAATGAGGGGAGACCTAATAGAGGTGTACAAAATTATGATGGGTATCGATAGGGTGAACAGTGGGAAGCTTTTACCCAGGTCGGAGGTGACGATCACGAGGGGTCACGGGCTCAAGGTGAGAGCAGCGAGGTATAACTCAGATATTCGAGGGATGTTTTTTACACAGAGGGTGGTGGGGGCCTGGAATGCGCTGCCAAGTAGGGTGGTGGAGGCAGGCACGCTGACATCGTTTAAGACTTACCTGGATAGTCACATGAGCAGCCTGGGAATGGAGGGATACAAACGATTGGTCTAGTTGGACCAAGGAGCGGCACAGGCTTGGAGGGCCGAAGGGCCTGTTTCCTGTGCTGTACTGTTCTTTGTTCTTTGTTCTTTTTTTTGTTTGAGGGGAATTAAAGATGATTTCGGCGGGGGGGGGGGGGGGGGGGGGGGTACGGGGCTGAGAGGTATTTGGAGGGGGATTGAAGAGGGTTTGGGCAGTGGGGGAGGGTACGGTGCTGAGAGGGATTTGGAGGGGGATTGAAGAGGGTTTGGGCAGTGCAGAGGGTGGGGCGGTGATTGCTATGGGCCTGAGAGGGATTTACATAAGAACATAAGAAATAGGAGCAGGAGTAGGCCATCTAGCCCCTCGAGCCTGCCCCGCTATTCAATAAGATCATGGCTAATCTGAAGTGGATCAGTTCCACTTACCCGCCTGATCCCCATAACCCTTAATTCCCTTACCGATCAGGAATCCATCTATCCGTGATTTAAACATATTCAACGAGGTAGCCTCGACCACTTCAGTGGGCAGAGAATTCCAGAGATTCACCACCCTCTGAGAGAAGAAGTTCCTCCTCATCTCTGTCCTAAACTGACCCCCCTTTATTTTGAGGCTGTGCCCTCTAGTTCTAGATTCCTTTCTAAGTGGAAAGAATCTCTCCACCTCTACCCTATCCAGCCCCTTCATTATCTTATCGGTCTCAATAAGATCCCCCCTCAGCCTTCTAAATTCCAACGAATACAAACCCAATCTGCTCAGTCTCTCCTCATAATCAACACCCCTCATCTCTGGTATCAACCTGGTGAACCTTCTCTGCACTCCCTCCAAAGCCAATATATCCTTCCGCAAATAAGGGGACCAATACTGCACACAGTATTCCAGCTGCGGCCTCACCAATGCCCTGTACAGGTGCATCAAGACATCCCTGCTTTTATATTCTATCCCCCTTGCGATATAGGCCAACATCCCATTTGCCTTCTTGATCACCTGTTGCACCTGCAGACTGGGTTTTTGCGTCTCATGCACAAGGACCCCCAGGTCCCTTTGCACAGTAGCATGTTGCAATTTTTTTCCATTTAGATAATAATCCAATTTGCTATTATTTCCTCCAAAGTGAATAACCTCGCATTTGTCAACGTTATACTCCATCTGCCAGATCCTCGCCCACTCACTCAGCCTGTCCAAATCTCTCCGCAGACCTTCTACGCCCTCCACACGATTCACTTTTCCACTTATCTTTGTGTCGTCTGCAAACTTTGTTACCCTACACTCAGTCCCCTCCTCCAGATCGTCTATATAAATGGTAAATAGTTGAGGCCCCAGTACCGATCCCTGCGGCACGCCACTAGTTCCCATCCGCCAACCAGAAAAGCACCCATTTATTCCAACTCTCTGCTTCCTGTCGGATAGTCAATCCCCAATCCACGCTAACACCCTACCCCCAACTCCGTGTGACCCAATCTTCTGCAGCAACCTTTTGTGAGGCACCTTATCAAACGCCTTTTGGAAATCCAAAAACACCGCATCCACCGATTCCCCTCCGTCAACCGCACTAGTCACATCTTCATAAAAATCCAACAAGTTCGTCAAGCACGACTTTCCCCTCATGAATCCATGCTGCGTCTGCTTAATCGAACCATTCTTACCCAGATGGCCTGCTATTTCTTCTTTAATGATGGATTCCAGCCTTTTCCCAACTACAGACATTAAGCTAACCGGCCTGTAGTGACCCGCCTTTAGTCTATTTCCTTTTTTAAACAGCGGCGTAACATTAGCCGTTTTCCAATCCGCCGGCACAACCCAGAATCCAACGAATTTTGATAAATAATCACTGACGCATCCGCTATTAACTCTGACATTTCTTTCAGTACCCTGGGATGCATTCCATCCGGGCCCGGGGACTTGTCCACCTTCAGTCCCGTTAGTCTACCCAGCACTGCCTCCCTGGTAACATTAATTGTATTAAGTACCTGGGGCTGAATGGGGCCTCCTCCTGTTCCTGTGTAACAGGCTGGAGAAGGGGCTGAATGGGGCCTCCTCCTGTTCCTGTGTAACAGGCTGGAGAAGGGGCTGAATGGGGCCTCCTCCTGTTCCTGTGTAACAAGCTGGAGAAGGGGCTGAATGGGGCCTCCTCCTGTTCCTGTGTAACAGGCTGGAGAAGGGGCTGAATGGGGCCTCCTCCTGTTCCTGTGTAACAGGCTGGAGAAGGGGCTGAATGGGGCCTCCTCCTGTTCCTGTGTAACAGGCTGGAGAAGGGGCTGAATGGGGCCTCCTCCTGTTCCTGTGTAACAAGCTGGAGAAGGGGCTGAATGGGGCCTCCTCCTGTTCCCTGTGTAACAGGCTGGAGAAGGTGCTGAATGGGGCCTCCTCCTGTTCCTGTGTAACAGGCTGGAGAAGGGGCTGAATGGGGCCTCCTCCTGTTCCTGTGTAACAGGCTGGAGAAGGGGCTGAATGGGGCCTCCTCCTGTTCCTGTGTAACAAGCTGGAGAAGGGGCTGAATGGGGCCTCCTCCTGTTCCTGTGTAACAGGCTGGAGAAGGTGCTGAATGGGGCCTCCTCCTGTTCCTGTGTAACAAGCTGGAGAAGGGGCTGAATGGGGCCTCCTCCTGTTCCTGTGTAACAGGCTGGAGAAGGGGCTGAATGGGGCCTCCTCCTGTTGCTGTGTAACAGGCTGGAGAAGGGGCTGAATGGCCTCCTCCTGTTCCAGTGTAACAGGCTGGAGAAGGGGCTGCATGGGGCCTCCTCCTGTTCCTGTGTAACAGGCTGGAGAAGGGGCTGAATGGGGCCTCCTCCTGTTCCTGTGTAACAGGCTGGAGAAGGGGCTGAATGGGGCCTCCTCCTGTTCCTGTGTAACAGGCTGGAGAAGGGGCTGAATGGGGCCTCCTCCTGTTCCTGTGTAACAGACTGGAGAAGGGGCTGAATGACCTCCTCCTGTTCCCTGTATAACAGGCTGGAGATGGGGCTGAAGGGGGCCTCCTACTGTTCCTGTGTAACAGGCTGGAGAAGGGGCTGAATGGGGCCTCCTCCTGTTCCTGTGTAACAGACTGGGGAAGGGGCTGAATGGCCTCCTCCTGTTCCTTGTAACAAAGAACAAAGAAAATTACAGCACAGGAACAGGCCCTTCGGCCCTCCAAGCCTGCACCGACCATGTTTAATTTAGATAAATGCAAGGTGATACATTTTGGTGGATCGAACCAACACAGGACTTACTCAGTTAATGGTAGGGTGTTGGTGAGAGTTACAGAACAAAGGGATCTCGGGGTACAGATTGACAGCTCCTTGAAAGTGGAGTCACAGGTGGATAGAGTGGTGAAGAAGGCATTCCACATGCTTGGTTTAATTGGTCAGAACATGGAATACAGGAGTTGGGACGTCTTGTTGAAGTTGTACAAGACATTGGTAAGACCACACTTGGAATGCTGTGTATTGTTCTGGTCACCCTTATAGAAAGGAGATTATTAAGCTAGAAAGTGTGCAGAAAAGAATTACTGGGATGCTATGGGGTCCTGATGGTTTGAGTTATAATGAGAGGCTGGATACTCTGGGACTTTTTTTCCCTTTAGTTGGCTTAGTGGTGTTCTTAGAGAGGTCTCTAAAATAATGAGGGCATGGATACAGCAGCTTTATAGAACCTTAGTTAGGCCGCACTTGCAATATAGTGTTCAATTCTGATCGACACACTACCAGAAAGATGTGGAGAATTTGGAGAGGGTTCAGAAAAGATTTACCAGGATGTTTCCTAGGATGGAGGGCATTAGAACTGAGGAGAGATTGGAGAAACGTGGTTTGTTCTCACTGGAACGACGGAGGTTGAGGGATGACCTGATAGAATTCTACAAGATTATGAGGGGCATGGACAGAGTGGATAGTCAGAAGCTTTTTACCAGGGTGGAAGATTCAAAATCTAGGGGGCATAGGTTTAAGGTGTGAGGGGCAAGGTTTAAAGGAGATGTACAAGGCAAGTATTTTTACACAGAGGGTGGTGGGTGCCTGGAACTCGCTGCCGGGGGAGGTAGTGGAAGCAGATACGATAGTGAGTTTTACGGAACGTCTGGACAAATACATGAATAGGATGGGAATAGAGGGATACGGTCCCCGGAAGGGTAGGGGGTTTTAGTTCAGTCGGGCAGCATGGTCGGTGCAGGCTTGGAGGGCCGAAGGGACTGTTCCTGTGCTGTAATTCTCTTTGTTCTTTGAGAAGCTCGTCAACATCTTTTCCAAAAGGGAGGGGAGTCTAAAACTAGAAGACATAGGTTTAAGGTGAGAGGGGAGAGGGTCCAGAGGGCAATTCTTTTCACACATAGGGTGGTGAGGGATTGGAACAAGCTGCCAGAGGTCGTAGTAGAAGCGGACACAATTTTATATTTTAAAAAGCATTTAGACAGTTATTCTGGTAAGATTGGTGTGGAGGGATTTGGGCCAAACGCAAGGCATTTGATACGAGCTTTATGGTTAAAAACTGGGTGGCAGGGAAAAGTTGGGCCAAAGGACCCATTTGTATCTGAGCTCTGTTTTCTGCCCGGAAACCATTTCTCAATCCATCCCAGTATTTTCCAAATTTGTGGATTGGACACAGTAAATTGCCGTTTCCTGTCCAAAGCTGTGTTGGTTCGGTGGATTAAGGTAAATGTGTGGGGTTACGGGGATAGGGCTGGGTCAAGGGCCTTGGTAAGATACTGTGTCAGAGAGTCAGTACAGACTCGATGGGCTGAATGGTCTCCTTCTGCACTGCAGGGATTCTGTGACTCTACTATTAAGATCCCTTTGTCATTTGAAGCTTCCAGCTAAAATGCTGACAATGCTGCCTATTTCTGTGCACTTTGGCAAACGTTCTGTCTCATCACCGGGCGACACGGTGGCACAGTGGTTAGCACTGCTGACTCACAGCGCCAGGGATCTGGGTTCGATTCCCCGCCTCGAGTGACTGTCTGTGTGGAGTTTGCACGTTTGCTAAATTGCCCCTTAGTGTCAGGGGGATTTGGGCGTGGGTGGGATTATTGTTGGGGCAGGCTTGTTGGGCTGAATGGCCTCATTCTGCAGTGTAGGAATGGTTGATAAATAGTGAAACTGAGACACCAACTGGGGCTTGGCAGCAGCAGACAGAATGGGAATCATTGCATCCTGCAGGGATTTTTATTACAGAATCAATTTCAGAAAATTTACAACTCAAAATCCACAACAGCAAAGTGTGGGATTGCAAACTTGGAATGATTAGCCCAGGGCTAAAGTTTAAAAGCTACAGATTGACATTCAGAAACAAGAGATGGCCTCACATCTTCAATTCTGTGATTGTCTGCCATCTCCTGCTCTGAATATTACAAAATCTCTGCCCCCTTCATGCGTCTGGAGACTTTGAAAGTTACGCAGACATTGGTAAAACGTTCCTTTATCTCAAGGCATCTCCTGTGAAATACTCAACTTCTGCAAAGAGACACAATCTAATTGACACTTTCTGAATCTCCTTTCAAACAACCTCCCAACCCGATTGTGCAGGATGCAGGAATGTCACCTTTTGTCACATTCCCCAACACAATTGTTGACACGTTTTCGGGACAGGAAAAGTAGATTCAACTGACAGATTCTGAGCCCCAGGTTGAATCTTTAAGATGTAAAAATGAACTGAAAGCCCAGGTCTCTCTGTTCCTGCAACTATTTTAACATTGACCCATTGATTTTAAATTGCTTCTCCTGTGTGTAAAATACCATCCATCAACTTCAGGTTTGAACATTAATAAGCGACTGAGCATCAACTGTGAATTATAGAAGGTAGTTCCAAACTAATATCACACCTGGTGTGGCAAAGTGTTCCTGAATTTCACTCCGAAAAGTCTAAAACCCTAAACATTGTCTAAAATCCAATGTCCCCCAAGTCCTGTCCCCATCAAACACTCCCAGGACAGGTACAGCACAGGGTTAGGTACAGAGTATAGCTCCCTGGACACTGTCCCCATTAAACACTCCCACGAAAAATACAGCACGGGGTTCAATACAGAGTAAAGGTCCCTCGACACTGTCTCCATCAAACACTCGCAGGACAGGGACAGCACGGGGTTCGATACAGAGTAAAGCTCCCTCTCCACTATCCCCATAAAACACTTCCAGGAGAGATACAGCATGGGGTTAGATACAGAGCAAAACTCCCTCTACACTGTCCCCCATCAAACACACCCAGGACAGGTTCAGCACGTGTTTAGATAGAGTGAAGCTCCCTATACACTGTCCCCATCAAACACTCCCAGGACAGGTACAGCACGGGGTTAGATACAGAGTAAAGCTCCCTCTATACTGTCCCCCATCAAACACTCCCAGGACAGGTACAGCACGGGGTTCGATACAGAGTAAAGCTCCCTCTCCACTGTCCACATAAAACACTTCCAGGAGAGATACAGCACGGGGTTAGATACAGAGCAAAGCTCCCTCTACACTGTCCCCCATCAAACACACCCAGGACAGATACAGCACGTGTTTAGATACAGAGTGAAGCTCCCTCTACACTGTCCCCCATCAAACACTCCCAGGACATATACAGCACAGGGTTAGATACAGAGTAAAGCTCCCTCTACACTATCCCCATCAAACACTCCCAGGACAGGTACAGCACAGGTTTAGATACAGAGTGAAGCTCCCTATACACTGTCCCCATCATATAATCCAATGACAGACACAGCATGGTGCTAGATTAAAGGAAAAGCTGCCTCCACATTGTGCACATCAAACACACCCAGGACAGGTACAGCACGGGGTTAGATACAGCTCAAATCTTCCTCTCCATTTTGCCCCATCATTCTGTGGGTGTGTGTGTGAGAGAATGTGTGTGTGAGAGAGAGTGTGTGTATGTGTGAGAGAGTGTGTGTGAGAGAGAGAGTGTGTGTGAGAGAGAGAGTGTGTGCGAGAGAGAGAGTGTGTGCGAGAGAGAGAGTGTGTGCGAGAGAGAGAGAGTGTGTGCGAGAGAGAGTGTGTGTGCGAGAGAGAGTGTGTGTGCGAGAGAGAGAGCGTGTGCGTGAG
Organism: Mustelus asterias; assembly: GCF_964213995.1. Taxonomy (NCBI): domain Eukaryota; kingdom Metazoa; phylum Chordata; class Chondrichthyes; order Carcharhiniformes; family Triakidae; genus Mustelus; species Mustelus asterias. The sequence continues at coordinate 28,553 of NW_027590416.1, forward strand.
AGAGAGTGTGTGTGTGAGAGAGTATATGTTTGTGAGTGTATGTGTGAGAGAGAGTGTGTGTGAGAGAGAGATAGAGTGTGTGAGAGAGAGAGTGTGTGCGAGAGAGAGTGTGTGTGTGTGAGAGAGAGTGTGTGTTTGAGAGAGAGTGTGTGCGAGAGAGAGTGTGTGTGAGAGAGAGACTGTGCGTGAGAGAGAGTGTGTTAGAGAGAGTGTGTGTGTGAGAAAGAGTGTGTGTGTGAGAGACAGGCTGTGTGTGAGAGACAGGCTGTGTGTGAGAGACAGGCTGTGTGTGAGAGAGTGTGTGAGAGAGTGTGTGCGAGAGAGAGAGTGTGTGTGTGAGAGAGAGTGCGTGTGAGTGAGAGTGTGTGTGTGAGAGAGAGTGTGTGAGAGTGTGTGTGAGAGTGAGAGTGTGTGGGAGAGTGAGAGTGTGTGTGAGAGAGAAACCGTATGTGTGAGAGAGCGTGTGTGTGTGTGAGAGAGAGAGTGTGTGTGAGAGAGAGAATGTGTGTGAGAGAGAGTGTGTGTGTGTGAGAGAGAGAGTTTTCGAGAGAGAGTTTTCGAGAGAGAGAGAGTGTGTGTGTGTGTGTGAGAGAGTGTGTGTGTGTGAGAGAGAGAGTTTTCGAGAGAGTGTGTGCGAGAGAGAGAGTGTGTGTGAGAGAGACCGTTTGTGTGAGAGAGAGTGTGTGTGAGAGAGAGAGTGTGTGTGAGAGAGAGAGTGTGTGTGAGAGAGAGAGTGTGCGAGAGTGTGTGTGTGAGAGAGTGTGTGTGTGAGAGAGAGAGTGTGTGTGAGAGAGAGTGTGTGTGTGAGAGAGAGAGAGTGTGTGTGAGAGAGAGAGAGAGTGTGTGTGTGAGAGAGTGTGTGTGTGTGTGTGTGAGAGAGAGTGTGTGTGTGAGAGACATAGAGTGTGTGCGAGAGCGAGAGCGTGTGTGTGTCCCCATCAAACAAACCAAGGACAGATACAGCACGGAGTTAGATACAGAGTAAAGCTCCCTCTGCACTGTCCCCAACAAACTCGCCCAGGACAGGTACAGCACGGGGTTAGATACAGAGTAAAGCTCTCGCGATACTGTCCCCAACAAACACTCCCAGGACAGGTACAGCACGGCGTTAGATACAGAGTAAAGCTCCCTCTACACTGTCCCCATCAAACACCCCCCAGGACAGGTACAGCACGGGGTTAGATACAGATTAAAGCTCATTGTGCACTGTCCCCATCAAACAAACCAAGGACAGGTACAGCACGGGTTTAGATACAGAGTAAAGCTCCCTCGATACTGTCCCCATCAAACACTCCCAAGACAGGGACAGCATGGATTAGATACAGAGTAAAGCTCCCTCTGCACTATCCCCATCAAACACTCCCAGGACAGATACAGCAAGTGGTTAGATGTATAGGAAAGCTCCCTCGACACTGTCCCCATCAAACACTCCCAGGACAGGTACAGCA
>NW_027590416.1:35000-37500 GCF_964213995.1 Mustelus asterias
CAATTACTAGGGGGCACAGGTTTAAGGTGCGAGGGGCAAGGTTTAAAGGAGATGTACGAGGCAGGTTTTTTACACAGAGGGTGGTGGGTGCCTGGAACTCGCTGCCGGGGGAGGTAGTGGAAGCGGATACGACAGTGAGTTTTACGGAACGTCTGGACAAATCCATGAATAGGATGGGAATAGAGGGATATGGTCCCCGGAAGGGTAGGGGTTTTAGATCAGTCGGGCAGCATGGTTGGTGCAGGCATGGAGGGCCGAAGGGACTGTTCCTGTGCTGTAATTCCTGTCCCCATCAAACACTTCCAGGACAGGTACAGCACAGGGTTAGGTACAGGGTAAAGCTCCCTCGACACTGTCCCCATTAAACACTCGCAGGACAGGGACAGCACGGGTTTAGATCCAGAGTGAAGCTCCCTCTACACTGTCCCCATCAAACACTCCCAGGACAGGTACAGCACGGGGTTAGATACAGAGTAAAGCTCCCTCTGCACTATCCCCATCAAACACTCGCAGGACAGGTACAGCACGGGGTTGGATACAGAGTAAAGCTCCCTCTACACTATCCCCATCAAACACTCGCAGGACAGGGACAGCACGGGTTTAGATCCAGAGTGAAGCTCCCTCTACACTGTCCCCATCAAACACTCCCAGGACAGATACAGCACGGGGTTAGATACAGAGCGAAGCTCCCTCGACACTGTCCCCATCAAACACTCCCAGGACAGGTACAGCACGGGGTTAGGTACAGAGTAAAGCTCCCTCGACACTGTCCCCATTAAACACTCGCAGGACAGGGACAGCACGGGTTTAGATCCAGAGTGAAGCTCCCTCTACAGTGTCCCCATCAAACACTCCCAGGACAGATACAGCACGGGGTTAGATACAGAGTGAAACTCCCTCGACACTGTCCCCATCAAACACTCCCAGGACAGGTACAGCACGGGGTTAGATACAGAGTGAAGCTCCCTCTGCACTGTCCCCAACAAACTCGTGTGTGTGAGAGAGAGTGCGTGTGAGTGAGAGTGTGTGTGTGAGAGAGAGTGTGTGAGAGTGTGTGTGAGAGTGAGAGTGTGTGGGAGAGTGAGAGTGTGTGTGAGAGAGAAACCGTATGTGTGAGAGAGCGTGTGTGTGTGTGAGAGAGAGAGTGTGTGTGAGAGAGAGAATGTGTGTGAGAGAGAGTGTGTGTGTGTGAGAGAGAGAGTTTTCGAGAGAGAGTTTTCGAGAGAGAGAGAGTGTGTGTGTGTGTGTGAGAGAGTGTGTGTGTGTGAGAGAGAGAGTTTTCGAGAGAGTGTGTGCGAGAGAGAGAGTGTGTGTGAGAGAGACCGTTTGTGTGAGAGAGAGTGTGTGTGAGAGAGAGAGTGTGTGTGAGAGAGAGAGTGTGTGTGAGAGAGAGAGTGTGCGAGAGTGTGTGTGTGAGAGAGTGTGTGTGTGAGAGAGAGAGTGTGTGTGAGAGAGAGTGTGTGTGTGAGAGAGAGAGAGTGTGTGTGAGAGAGAGAGAGAGTGTGTGTGTGAGAGAGTGTGTGTGTGTGTGTGTGAGAGAGAGTGTGTGTGTGAGAGACATAGAGTGTGTGCGAGAGCGAGAGCGTGTGTGTGTCCCCATCAAACAAACCAAGGACAGATACAGCACGGAGTTAGATACAGAGTAAAGCTCCCTCTGCACTGTCCCCAACAAACTCGCCCAGGACAGGTACAGTACGGGGTTAGATACAGAGTAAAGCTCTCGCGATACTGTCCCCAACAAACACTCCCAGGACAGGTACAGCACGGCGTTAGATACAGAGTAAAGCTCCCTCTACACTGTCCCCATCAAACACCCCCCAGGACAGGTACAGCACGGGGTTAGATACAGATTAAAGCTCATTGTGCACTGTCCCCATCAAACAAACCAAGGACAGGTACAGCACGGGTTTAGATACAGAGTAAAGCTCCCTCGATACTGTCCCCATCAAACACTCCCAAGACAGGGACAGCATGGATTAGATACAGAGTAAAGCTCCCTCTGCACTATCCCCATCAAACACTCCCAGGACAGATACAGCAAGTGGTTAGATGTATAGGAAAGCTCCCTCGACACTGTCCCCATCAAACACTCCCAGGACAGGTACAGCATGGGGTGAGATACAGAATAAATCTCCCTCTACACTGTCCCCATCAAACACTCCCAGGACAGGTACAGCAGGGGACTAGATACAGAGTAAAGCTCCCTCTACACTGTCCCCATCAAACTTGCCCAGCACAGGTACAGCACGGGGTTAGACACAGAGTAAAGCTCACTCGACACTGTCCCCATCAAACACTCCCACGACAGATACAGCAAGTGGTTAGATATAGAGTAAAGCTCCCACTTCACTGTCCTCATCAAACACTCCCAGGACATATACAGCACAGGGTTAGATACAGATAAAGCTCCCTCTACACTGTCCCCATCATATAATCCAATGACAGACACAGCATGGTGCTAGATTAAAGGAAAGGCTGCCTCCACATTGTGCACATCAAA
>NW_027590416.1:40000-45000 GCF_964213995.1 Mustelus asterias
TGTGTGTGTGTGAGAGAGTGTGTGTGTCTGAGAGTGTGAGAGAGAGTGTGTGTGCGAGAGAGAGAGAGCGTGTGTGTGAGAGTGTGTGTGTGTGTGTGTGTGTGAGAGAGTGTGTGTCTGAGTGTGTGAGAGAGTGTGTGTGCGAGAGAGAGAGAGTGTGTGTGTGAGATTATGTGTGTGTCTAAGAGTGTGTAAGAGAGAGTGTGTGTGTGAGCTGATCTTTTTCTACACCCTATCGGTAACTGCAACACTATATTCTGCACCCTTTCCTCTCCTTCTCCCTGTGTACTCTATGTACAGAATGTTTTGTCTGTATAGCGCACAAGAAACAATACTTTTCACTGCATCCCAATTCAAATCAATCAAATCAAATCAAATTAACACGGTGAAGTTTGGACCCTGTGGGGTGACAGTTGTCTGAATACAGATTCTATCTTATTGTAACATTCAGGTACCACGTGTACTGAGCTCACCAGCGTTCTGTCTGTATTGTGTGAATCCAGTCTTGAAATATCCACTCATGTTGCTAATTCTGCCAAGACAGAAACAGAAAGAGTGTTTGAATTCTCCGTGATTAGACCCCTTAACGATAAACAACATGGTGGATGAGAGGGATAGAGAGGGAGAGGGTGAGAGGGATAGAGAGGGAGAGGGAGAGAGAGAGAGAGAGGAAGAGAGAGAGATGGAGCGATGCAGAGTAACAGAGAGATAGGGAGAGGGAGCAATGCAGAGAGTAACAGTTAGACAGTGAGGAATAGAGATTAATTCAGATCGGTAGTGAGTGACAGGGGAGTCCGAGACGCTACATAAACAAGGTCAAGATTTGAAAATGGAGGAGTGTTTCTTACCCACTTTTAAAAGACAATCCACACTCACACCAGTCACATTTCACACTCTCTGCTCAGTCCTGTGTTGGGGGGTGTTGAGTGTGGGATCAGTGTTTGCTTTTCTCAAACCGCAGTGATATTCCCAACAAGGGCAAGACGTTTCAGTGTTTAAAACTGTAAACATTTAAAAACAAAAGCAGACAGGATTTGGTTAAATCTCACGGGATCCAGGGTGAGGTAGCCAAATGGATATAAAATAGGCTGGATGACAGAAGACAGAGGGTGGTTGTAGAGGGTTGTTTTTTTGGTCAAACTGGAGGCCTGTGACCAGCGGGGTGCCTCAGGGATCGGTGCTGGGTCCACTGTTATTGGTCATCTATATTAATGATTTGGATGGGAATTTAGGAGGCATGGTTTGTAAGTTTGCAGTTGACACCAAGATTTGTGGCATAGTGGACAGTGAAGAAGGTTATCTCGGGTTGCAATGGGATCTTGATCAATTGGGCCAGTGGGCTGTTGAATGGCAGATGGAGTTTAATTTAGATAAATGCAAGGTGATACATTTTGGTGGATCGAACCAACACAGGACTTACTCAGTTAATGGTAGGGTGTTGCTGAGAGTTACAGAACAAAGAGATCTCGGGGGTACAGATTGACAGCTCCTTGAAAGTGGAGTCACAGGTGGATAGAGTGGTGAAGAAGGCATTCCACATGCTTGGTTTCATTGGTCAGAACATGGAATACAGGAGTTGGGACGTCTTGTTGAAGTTGTACAAGACATTGGTAAGACCACACTTGGAATGCTGTGTATTGTTCTGGTCACCCTTATAAAAAGGAGATTATTAAGCAAGAAAGTGTGCAGAAAAGAATGACTGGGATGCTATGGGGTCCTGATGGTTTGAGTTATAATGAGAGGCTGGATACTCTGGGACTTTTTTTCCCTTGAGTTGGCTTAGTGGTGTTCTTATAGAGGTCTCTAAAATAATGAGGGCATGGATACAGCAGCTTTACAGAACCTTAGTTAGGCCGCACTTGGAATATAGTGTTCAATTCTGATCGACACACGACCAGAAAGATGTGGAGAATTTGGAGAGGGTTCAGAAAAGATTTACCAGGATGTTGCCTGGTATGGAGGGCATTAGCTCTGAGGAGAGATTGGAGAAACTTGGTTTGTTCTCACTGGAACGACGGAGGTTGAGGGGCGACCTGATAGAATTCAACAAGATTATGAGAGGCATGGACAGAGTGGATAGTCAGGAGCTTTTTCCCAGGGTTGAAGAGTCAATTACTAGGGGGCACAGGTTTAAGGTGCGAGGGGCAAGGTTTAAAGGAGATGTACGAGGCAGGTTTTTTACACAGAGGGTGGTGGGTGCCTGGAACTCGCTGCCGGGGGAGGTAGTGGAAGCGGATACGACAGTGAGTTTTACGGAACGTCTGGACAAATCCATGAATAGGATGGGAATAGAGGGATATGGTCCCCGGAAGGGTAGGGGTTTTAGATCAGTCGGGCAGCATGGTTGGTGCAGGCATGGAGGGCCGAAGGGACTGTTCCTGTGCTGTAATTCCTGTCCCCATCAAACACTTCCAGGACAGGTACAGCACAGGGTTAGGTACAGGGTAAAGCTCCCTCGACACTGTCCCCATTAAACACTCGCAGGACAGGGACAGCACGGGTTTAGATCCAGAGTGAAGCTCCCTCTACACTGTCCCCATCAAACACTCCCAGGACAGGTACAGCACGGGGTTAGATACAGAGTAAAGCTCCCTCTGCACTATCCCCATCAAACACTCGCAGGACAGGTACAGCACGGGGTTGGATACAGAGTAAAGCTCCCTCTACACTATCCCCATCAAACACTCGCAGGACAGGGACAGCACGGGTTTAGATCCAGAGTGAAGCTCCCTCTACACTGTCCCCATCAAACACTCCCAGGACAGATACAGCACGGGGTTAGATACAGAGCGAAGCTCCCTCGACACTGTCCCCATCAAACACTCCCAGGACAGGTACAGCACGGGGTTAGGTACAGAGTAAAGCTCCCTCGACACTGTCCCCATTAAACACTCGCAGGACAGGGACAGCACGGGTTTAGATCCAGAGTGAAGCTCCCTCTACAGTGTCCCCATCAAACACTCCCAGGACAGATACAGCACGGGGTTAGATACAGAGTGAAACTCCCTCGACACTGTCCCCATCAAACACTCCCAGGACAGGTACAGCACGGGGTTAGATACAGAGTGAAGCTCCCTCGACACTGTCCCCATCAAACACTCCCAGGACAGGTACAGCACGGGGTTAGATACAGAGTGAAGCTCCCTCGACACTGTCCCCATCAAACACTCCCAGGACAGGTACAGCACGGGGTTCGATACAGCTCAAATCTTCCTCGACATTTTGCACCATCATTGTGTGTGTGTGTGTGTGTGAGAGAATGTGTGTGCGAGAGAGAGAGAGTGTGTGTGTGTCTGAGAGAGAGATTGTGTGAGAGAGAGTGTGCGAGAGAGTGTGAGTGTGTGAGAGAGAGAGTGTGTGTGTGAGAGAGTGTGTGTGCGAGAGAGAGAGTGCGAGAGTGAGAGTGTGTGCGAGAGTGAGTGTGTGCGAGAGAGTGTGAGTGCGAGAGAGCGTGTGTGCGAGAGAGAGTGTGTGCGAGAGAGTGTGCGAGAGAGAGTGTGTGTGTGTGTGAGAGAGATTGTGTGCGAGAGAGTGTGTGCGAAAGTGTGTGTATGAGAGAGAGTGTGTGTATGAGAGAGCGTGTGTGAGAGAGTGTGTGCGAGAGAGTGTGTGCGTGTGAGAGAGAGAGTGTGTGCGAGAGAGCGTGTGCGTGAGAGAGAGAGTGTGTGCGTGAGAGAGAGTGTGTGCGTGAGAGAGAGTGTGTGCGTGACAGAGAGAGAGAGAGTGTGTGTGAGAGACAGTGTGTGCGAGAGTGAGAGTGTGTGTCTGAGAGAGAGTGTGCGTGTGCGAGAGAGAGTGTGTGTGAGAGACAGTGTGTGCGAGAGTGAGAGTGTGTGTGTGAGAGAGAGTGTGCGTGTGAGAGAGAGTGTGTGTGTGTGAGAGAGAGTATATGTTTGAGAGAGTGGATGTGTGAGAGAGAGAGTGTATGTGTGTGAGAGAGAGAGTGTATGTGTGTGAGAGAGTGAGTGTATGTGTGTGTGAGAGAGTGAGTGTATGTGTGTGAGAGTGTGACAGTGAGAGAGAATGCGTGGGTGAGAGTGTGTGAGCGTGAAAGTGTGTGTGAGAGAATGTGTGTGAGAGGGAAAGTGTGTGTGAGAGACAGAGAGAGCATGTGTGTGTGTGTGTGTGTGTGTGTGTCTGAGAGTGTGTAAGGAGAGCGTGTGTGTGACCTGATCTTCCTCTACAGTCTATCAGTAACTGAAACACGGGATTAGATGCAAAATAAAGAGTCTTCACTCCCGCACTCTCACACACATTCTCTCACACACACTCTCTCACACACACTCTCTCTCTCTCACACTCTCTCTCTCACACTCTCTCTCACACACTCTCTCTCACACACTCTCTCTCTCACACACACACACACACTTTCTCACACTCTCTCTCTCGCACACACACTCTCTCTCAGTCTCTCTACACTGTTCCCATCCAAAACACCCAGGACAGATACAGCACGGGGTTCGGTACAGAGTAAAGCTCCCTCTACACTGTCCCCATCAAATACTCCCAGGACAGGTACAGCACAGGGTTAGATACAGAGTAAAGCTCTCTCTACACTGTCCCCATCAAACACACCCAGGACAGGTACAGCACGGGGTTAGATACAGATTAAACCTCACTGTACACTCTCCCCATCAAACACTCCCAGGACAGGTACAGCACGGGGTGAGATACAGAGTAAATCTCCCTCTACACTGTCCCCATCCAACACACCCAGGACAGATACAGCACGGGGTGAGATACAGAGTAAAGCTTCCTCTACACTGTCCCCATCAAACACTCCCAGAACAGATACAGCACGGGGTTAGATAGAGAGTAAAGCTCCCTCTTCACTGTCTCCATCAAATAAACCAAGGACAGATACAGCACGGGTTTAGATACAGAGTAAAGCTCCCTCTACACTGTCCCCATCAAAACACTCCCAGGACAGGTACAGCACAGGGTTGGATACTGAGTAAAGCTCCCTCGACACTGTCCCCATCAAAACAGTCCCAGAACAG
>NW_027590416.1:50000-60000 GCF_964213995.1 Mustelus asterias
CTCCGTGATTAGACCCCTTAACGATAAACAACATGGTGGATGAGAGGGATAGAGAGGGAGAGGGAGAGAGAGAGAGGAAGAGAGAGAGATGGAGCGATACAGAGTAACAGAGAGATAGGGAGAGGGAGCAATGCAGAGAGTAACAGTTAGACAGTGAGGAATAGAGATTAATTCAGATGGATGGTGAGTGACAGGGGAGTCCGAGACGCTACATAAGCAAGGTAAAGATTTGAAAATGGAGGAGTGTTTCTTACCCACTTTTAAAAGACAATCCACACTCACACCAGTCACATTTCACACTCTCTGCTCAGTCCTGTGTTTTGGGGGTGTTGAGTGTGGGATCAGTGTTTGCTTTTCTCAAACCGCAGTGATATTCCCAACAAGGGCAAGACGTTTCAGTGTTTAAACATGTAAACTTTTAAAAACAAAAGCAGGCAGGATTTGGTTAAATCTCACGGGATCCAGGGTGCGGTAGCCAAATGGATATAAAATAGGCTGGATGACAGAAGACAGAGGGTGGTTGTAGAGGGTTGTTTTTTTGTCAAACTGGGGGCCTGTGACCAGCGGGGTGCCTCAGGGATCGGTGCTGGGTCCACTGTTATTTGTCATTTATATTAATGATTTGGATGAGAATTTAGGAGGCATGGTTTGTAAGTTTGCAGTTGACACCAAGATTTGTGGCATAGTGGACAGTGAAGAAGGTTATCTCGGGTTGCAATGGGATCTTGATCAATTGGGCCAGTGGGCTGTTGAATGGCAGATGGCGTTTAATTTAGATAAATGCAAGCGGATACATTTTGGTGGATCGAACCAACACAGGACTTACTCAGTTAATGGTAGGGTATTGGTGAGAGTTACAGAACAAAGGGATCTCGGGGTACAGATTGATAGCTCCATGAAAGTGGAGTCACAGGTGGATAGGGTGGTGAAGAAGGCATTCCACATGCTGGGTTTCATTGGTCAGAACATGGAATAGAGGAGTTGGGACGTCTTGTTGGAGTTGTACAAGACATTGGTGAGACCACACTTGGAATGCTGTGTATAGTTCTGGTCACCTTATAAAAAGGAGATTATTAAGCTAGAAAGTGTGCAGAAAAGAATTACTGGGATGCTATGGGGTCCTGATGGTTTGAGTTATAATGAGAGGCTGGATACTCTGGGACCTTTTTTCCCTTGAGTTGGCTTAGTGGTGTTCTTCTAGAGGTCTCTAAAATAATGAGGGCATGGTTATAGCAGCTTTATAGAACCTTAGTTAGGCCGCACTTGGAATATAGTGTTCAATTCTGATCGACACACTATCAGAAAGATGTGGAGAATTTGGAGAGGGTTCAGAAAAGATTTACCAGGATGTTGCCTGGTATGGAGGGCATTAGCTCTGAGGAGAGATTGGAGAAACTTGCTTTGTTCTCACTGGAACGACGGAGGTTGAGGGATGACCTGCTAGAATTCTACAAGATTATGAGGGGCATGGGCAGAGTGGATAGTCAGAAGCTTTTTACCAGGGTGGAAGATTCAAAATCTAGGGGGCATAGGTTTAAGGTGTGAGGGGCAAGGTTTAAAGGAGATGTACAAGGCAAGTTTTTTTACACAGAGGGTGGTGGGTGCCTGGAACTCGCTGCCGGGGGAGGTCGTGGAAGCAGATACGACAGTGAGTTTTACGGAACGTCTGGACAAATACATGAATAGGATGGGAATAGAGGGATATGGTCCCCGGAAGGGTAGGGGTTTTAGTTCAGTCGGGCAGCATGGTTGGTGCAGGCTTGGAGGGCCGAAGGACCTGTTCCTGTGCTGTAATTCTCTTTGTTCTTTGAGAAGCTCGTCAACATCTTCTCCAAAAGGGAGGGCAGTCTTAAACTACAAGACACAGGTTTAAGGTGAGAGGGGAGAGGGTCCAGAGGGCAATTCTTTTCACACATAGGGTGGTGAGGGATTGGAACAAGCTGCCAGAGGTCGTAGTAGAAGCGGACACAATTTTATATTTTAAAAAGCATTTAGACAGTTATTCTGGTAAGATTGGTATGGAGGGATTTGGGCCAAACGCAAGGCATTTGATACGAGCTTAATGGTAAAAACTGGGTGGCAGGGAAAAGTTGGGCCAAAGAGCCCATTTATATCTGAGCTCTGTTTTCTGCCCGGAAACCATTTCTCAATCCATCCCAGTGTTTTCCAAATTTGTGGATTGGACACAGTAAATTGCCGTTTCCTGTCCAAAGCGGTGTAGGTTCGGTGGATTAAGGTAAATGTGTGGGGTTACGGGGATAGGGCTGGGTCAAGGGCCTTGGTAAGATACTGTGTCAGAGAGTCAGTACAGACTCGATGGGCTGAATGGTCTCCTTCTGCACTGCAGGGATTCTGTGACTCTACTATTAAGATCCCTTTGTCATTTGAAGCTTCCAGCTAAAATGCTGACAATGCTGCCTATTTCTGTGCACTTTGGCAAACGTTCTGTCTCATCACCGGGCGACACGGTGGCACAGTGGTTAGCACTGCTGACTCACAGCGCCAGGGATCTGGGTTCGATTCCCCGCCTCGAGTGACTGTCTGTGTGGAGTTTGCACGTTTGCTAAATTGCCCCTTAGTGTCAGGGGGATTCGGGCCTGGGTGGGATTATTGTTGGGGCAGGCTTGTTGGGCTGAATGGCCTCATTCTGCAGTGTAGGAATTCTAGGACACTTGGATCTTAAATGGTTGATAAATAGTGAAACTGCGACACAAACTGGGGCTTGGCAGCAGCAGACAGAATGGGAATCATTGCATCCTGCAGGGATTTTTATTACAGAATCAATTTCAGAAAATTTACAACTCAAAAGTCACAACAGCAAAGTGTGGGATTGCAAACTTGGAATGATTAGCCTAGGACTAAAGTTTAAAAGCTACAGATTGACATTCAGAAACAAGAGATGGCCTCACATCTTCAATTCTGTGATTGTCTGGCATCTCCTGCTCTGAATATTACAAAATCTCTGCCCCCTTCATGCGTCTGGAGACTTTGAAAGTTACGCAGACATTGGTAAAACGTTCCTTTATCTCAAGGCATCTCCTGTGAAATACTCAACTTCTGCAAAGAGACACAATCTAATTGACACTTTCTGAATCTCCTTTCAAACAACCTCCCAACCCCACTGTGCAGGATGCAGGAATGTCACCTTTTGTCACATTCCCCAACACAATTGTTGACACGTTTTCGGGACAGGAAAAGTAGATTCAACTGACAGATTCTGAGCCCCAGGTTGAATCTTTAAGATGTAAAAATGAACTGAAAGCCCAGGTCTCTCTGTTCCTGCAACTATTTTAACATTGACCCATTGATTTTAAATTGCTTCTCCTGTGTGTAAAATACCATCCATCAACTTCAGGTTTGAACATTAATAAGCGACTGAGCATCAACTGTGAATTATAGAAGGTAGTTCCAAACTAATATCACACCTGGTGTGGCAAAGTGTTCCTGAATTTCACTCCGAAAAGTCTAAAACCCTAAACATTGTCTAAAATCCAATGTCCCCCAAGTCCTGTCCCCATCAAACAATCCCAGGACAGGTACAGCACAGGGTTAGGTACAGAGTATAGCTCCCTGGACACTGTCCCCATTAAACACTCCCAGGGAAAATACAGCACGGGGTTCAATACAGAGTAAAGGTCCCTCGACACTGTCTCCATCAAACACTCGCAGGACAGGGACAGCACGGGGTTCGATACAGAGTAAAGCTCCCTCTCCACTATCCCCATAAAACACTTCCAGGAGAGATACAGCATGGGGTTAGATACAGAGCAAAAGTCCCTCTACACTGTCCCCCATCAAACACACCCAGGACAGGTTCAGCACGTGTTTAGATAGAGTGAAGCTCCCTATACACTGTCCCCATCAAACACTCCCAGGACAGGTACAGCACGGGGTTAGATACAGAGTAAAGCTCCCTCTATACTGTCCCCCATCAAACACTCCCAGGACAGGTACAGCACGGGGTTCGATACAGAGTAAAGCTCCCTCTCCACTGTCCCCATAAAAAACTTCCAGGAGAGATACAGCACGGGGTTAGATACAGAGCAAAGCTCCCTCTACACTGTCCCCCATCAAACACACCCAGGACAGGTACAGCACGTGTTTAGATACAGAGTGAAGCTCCCTCTACACTGTCCCCCATCAAACACTCCCAGGACATATACAGCACAGGGTTAGATACAGAGTAAAGCTCCCTCTACACTATCCCCATCAAACACTCCCAGGACAGGTACAGCACAGGTTTAGATACAGAGTGAAGCTCCCTATACACTGTCCCCATCATATAATCCAATGACAGACACAGCATGGTGCTAGATTAAAGGAAAAGCTGCCTCCACATTGTGCACATCAAACACACCCAGGACAGGTACAGCACGGGGTTAGATACAGCTCAAATCTTCCTCTACATTTTGCCCCATCATTCGGTGGGTGTGTGTGTGAGAGAATGTGTGTGTGAGAGAGAGTGTGTGTATGTGTGAGAGAGTGTGTGTGAGAGAGAGAGTGTGTGTGAGAGAGAGAGTGTGTGCGAGAGAGAGAGTGTGTGCGAGAGAGAGAGTGTGTGCGAGAGAGAGAGAGTGTGTGTGCGAGAGAGAGAGCGTGTGCGTGAGAGAGTGTGTGTGTGTGAGAGAGTATATGTTTGTGAGAGTGTGTGTGTGAGAGAGAGTGTGTGTGAGAGAGAGATAGAGTGTGTGAGAGAGAGAGTGTGTGCGAGAGAGAGTGTGTGTGTGTGAGAGAGAGTGTGTGTTTGAGAGAGTGTGTGTGTGAGAGAGAGACTGTACGTGAGAGAGAGTGTGTTAGAGAGAGAGTGTGTGTGTGAGAAAGAGTGTGTGTGTGAGAGACAGGCTGTGTGTGAGAGACAGGCTGTGTGTGAGAGAGTGTGTGAGAGAGTGTGTGCGAGAGAGAGTGTGTGTGTGAGAGAGAGTGCGTGTGAGTGAGAGTGTGTGTGTGAGAGAGAGAGTGTGTGTGTGAGAGTGTGTGTGAGAGTGAGAGTGTGTGGGAGAGTGAAAGTGTGTGTGAGAGAGAAACCGTGTGTGTGAGAGAGCGTGTGTGTGTGTGAGAGAGAGAGTGTGTGTGAGAGAGAGAATGTGTGTGAGAGAGAGTGTGTGTGTGTGAGAGAGAGAGTTTTCGAGAGAGAGTTTTCGAAAGAGAGACTGTGTGTGTGTGTGAGAGAGAGTGTGTGTGTGTGAGAGAGAGAGTTTTCGAGAGAGTGTGTGCGAGAGAGAGTGTGTGCGAGAAAGAGTGTGTGCGAGAGAGAGAGCGTGTGCATGAGAGTGAGTGTGTGTCTGTGAGAGAGAGAGTGTGTGCGTGAGAGAGAGAGAGCGTGTGTGTGTGAGAGAGAGTGTGTGTGAGAGAGTGTGTGTGTGTGAGAGAGAGTGTGTGTGTGAGAGAGTGTGTGTGTGAGAGAGAGTGTGTGTGTGAGAGAGAGTGTGTGTGTGAGAGTGTGTGTGTGTGAGAGAGTGTGTGTGTGTGAGAGAGTGTGTGTGTGAGAGAGAGTGTGTGTGTGAGTGAGAGTTTCTGTGTGAGAGAGTACATGTTTGAGAGAGTGTCTGTGTGAGAGAGTGAGTGCATGTGTGTGAGAGAGTGAGTGTATGTGTGTGTGAGAGACTGAGTGCATGTGTGTGAGAGTGTGTCAGTGAGAGAGAATGCATGGGTGAGAGTGTGTGGGCGTGAAAGTGTGTGTGAGAGAATGTGTGTGAGAGATAAAGTGTGTGTGACAGACAGAAAGAGCATGTGTGTGAGAGAGAGAGTGCGTAAGAGATAGTGTATGTGTGTGTGAGAGACAGAGAGAGCATGTGTGTGTGTGTGTGTGTGTGTGTGTGTGTGTCTGAGAGTGTGTAAGGAGAGCGTCTGTGTGACCTGATCTTCCTCTACAGTCTATCAGTAACTGAAACACGGGATTAGATGCAAAGTAATGCTCCCTCGACACTGTTCCCATCAAACACTCCCAGGACAGGTACAGGTACAGCTCAGAGTTCGATACAGAATAAAGCTCTCTCTACACTGTTCCCATCAAACACTCCCAGGACAGACACAGCACAGAGTTCGATACAGAGTAAAGCTCCCTCTACACTGTCCCCATCCAACACACCCAGGACAGATACAGCACGGGGATAGATACAGAGTAAAGCTCTCTCTACACTGTCCCCATCAAACACACCCAGGACAGATACAGCACGGGGTTAGATACAGAGTAAAGCTCTCTCTACACTGTCCCCATCAAACACACCCAGGACAGATACAGCACGGGGTTAGATACAGAGTAAACCTCCCTCTACACTGTTCCCATCGAACATCCCCAGGACAGGCACAGCACGGGGTTAGATACAGATAAAGCTCCCTCTACACTGTCACTATCAAATAACTATCAAATCTCCACATCATGACGATCAAATATTCCAATGACAGATACATCATGGGGATAGATACAGGGAAAAGCTGCCACACATCAAACACACCCAGGACAGGTACAGCATCGGGTGAGATACAGCGTAAATCTCCCTCCACATTGTGTGTGTGAGAGAGAATGTGTGTGTGAGAGAGGGAATATGAGTTTGTGTGTGTGTGTGAGAGGGAGAGTGTGAGAAAGAGAGACAATGTGTGATGGAGACAGCGTGCGTCTGAGAGAAAGTGTGTGTGTGTGTGAGAGAGAGTGTGTGTGTGAGAGACGGTGTGTGTGAGAGAGAGAGAGTGTGTGTGTGTGAGAGAGTGTGTGTGTGAGAGAGAGAGTATGTGTGTGTCTGAGAGTGTGAGAGAGTGTATGTGTGAGAGAGAGAGAACGTGTGTGTGTGTGAGAGAGAGAGAGTGTGTGTGTCTGAAAGTGTGAGAGAGTGTGTGTGTGAGATAGTATGTGTGTGCCTGAGAGTGTGAGAGTGTGTGTGTGTGAGAGAGAGTGCGTGTGTGTGAGAGAGAGTGTGTGTGTGTGAGATAGTATGTGTGTCTGAGTGTGTGAGAGAGTGTGTGTGTGTGAGAGAGAGAGCGTGTGTGTGTGTGTGAGATTATGTGTGTGTCTAAGAGTGTGTAAGAGAGAGTGTGTGTGTGAGCTGATCTTTTTCTGCAGTCTATCGGTAACTGCAACACGATATTCTGCACCCTTTCCTCTCCTTCTCCCTGTGTACTCTATGTACGGAATGTTTTGTCTGTATAGCGCACAAGAAACAATACTTTTTACTGCATCCCAACACAAATCAATCAAATCAAATCAAATTAACACGGTGAAGTTTGGACCCTGTGGGGTGACAGTTGTCTGAATACAGATTCTATCTTATTGTAACATTCAGGTACCACGTGTACTGAGCTCACCAGCGTTCTGTCTGTATTGTGTGAATCCAGTCTTGAAATATCCACTCATGTTGCTAATTCTGCCAAGACAGAAACAGAAAGAGTGTTTGAATTCTCCGTGATTAGACCCCTTAACGATAAACAACATGGTGGATGAGAGGGATAGAGAGGGAGAGGGAGAGAGAGAGAGGAAGAGAGAGAGATGGAGCGATACAGAGTAACAGAGAGATAGGGAGAGGGAGCAATGCAGAGAGTAACAGTTAGACAGTGAGGAATAGAGATTAATTCAGATGGATGGTGAGTGACAGGGGAGTCCGAGACGCTACATAAGCAAGGTAAAGATTTGAAAATGGAGGAGTGTTTCTTACCCACTTTTAAAAGACAATCCACACTCACACCAGTCACATTTCACACTCTCTGCTCAGTCCTGTGTTTTGGGGGTGTTGAGTGTGGGATCAGTGTTTGCTTTTCTCAAACCGCAGTGATATTCCCAACAAGGGCAAGACGTTTCAGTGTTTAAACATGTAAACTTTTAAAAACAAAAGCAGACAGGATTTGGTTAAATCTCACGGGATCCAGGGTGAGGTAGCCAAATGGATATAAAATAGGCTGGATGACAGAAGACAGAGGGTGGTTGTAGAGGGTTGTTTTTTTGTCAAACTGGGGGCCTGTGGCCAGCGGGGTGCCTCAGGGATCGGTGCTGGGTCCACTGTTATTTGTCATTTATATTAATGATTTGGATGAGAATTTAGGAGGCATGGTTTGTAAGTTTGCAGTTGACACCAAGATTTGTGGCATAGTGGACAGTGAAGAAGGTTATCTCGGGTTGCAATGGGATCTTGATCAATTGGGCCAGTGGGCTGTTGAATGGCAGATGGCGTTTAATTTAGATAAATGCAAGCGGATACATTTTGGTGGATCGAACGAACACAGGACTTACTCAGTTAATGGTAGGGTATTGGTGAGAGTTACAGAACAAAGGGATCTCGGGGTACAGATTGATAGCTCCATGAAAGTGGAGTCACAGGTGGATAGGGTGGTGAAGAAGGCATTCCACATGCTGGGTTTCATTGGTCAGAACATGGAATAGAGGAGTTGGGACGTCTTGTTGGAGTTGTACAAGACATTGGTGAGACCACACTTGGAATGCTGTGTATAGTTCTGGTCACCTTATAAAAAGGAGATTATTAAGCTAGAAAGTGTGCAGAAAAGAATTACTGGGATGCTATGGGGTCCTGATGGTTTGAGTTATAATGAGAGGCTGGATACTCTGGGACCTTTTTTCCCTTGAGTTGGCTTAGTGGTGTTCTTCTAGAGGTCTCTAAAATAATGAGGGCATGGATATAGCAGCTTTATAGAACCTTAGTTAGGCCGCACTTGGAATATAGTGTTCAATTCTGATCGACACACTATCAGAAAGATGTGGAGAATTTGGAGAGGGTTCAGAAAAGATTTACCAGGATGTTGCCTGGTATGGAGGGCATTAGCTCTGAGGAGAGATTGGAGAAACTTGCTTTGTTCTCACTGGAACGACGGAGGTTGAGGGATGACCTGATAGAATTCTACAAGATTATGAGGGGCATGGGCAGAGTGGATAGTCAGAAGCTTTTTACCAGGGTGGAAGATTCAAAATCTAGGGGGCATAGGTTTAAGGTGTGAGGGGCAAGGTTTAAAGGAGATGTACAAGGCAAGTTTTTTTACACAGAGGGTGGTGGGTGCCTGGAACTCGCTGCCGGGGGAGGTCGTGGAAGCAGATACGATAGTGAGTTTTACGGAACGTCTGGACAAATACATGAATAGGATGGGAATAGAGGGATATGGTCCCCGGAAGGGTAGGGGTTTTAGTTCAGTCGGGCAGCATGGTTGGTGCAGGCTTGGAGGGCCGAAGGACCTGTTCCTGTGCTGTAATTCTCTTTGTTCTTTGAGAAGCTCGTCAACATCTTTTCCAAAAGGGAGGGCAGTCTTAAACTACAAGACACAGGTTTAAGGTGAGAGGGGAGAGGGTCCAGAGGGCAATTCTTTTCACACATAGGGTGGTGAGGGATTGGAACAAGCTGCCAGAGGTCGTAGTAGAAGCGGACACAATTTTATATTTTAAAAAGCATTTAGACAGTTATTCTGGTAAGATTGGTATGGAGGGATTTGGGCCAAACGCAAGGCATTTGATACGAGCTTAATGGTAAAAACTGGGTGGCAGGGAAAAGTTGGGCCAAAGAGCCCATTTATATCTGAGCTCTGTTTTCTGCCCGGAAACCATTTCTCAATCCATCCCAGTGTTTTCCAAATTTGTGGATTGGACACAGTAAATTGCCGTTTCCTGTCCAAAGCGGTGTAGGTTCGGTGGATTAAGGTAAATGTGTGGGGTTACGGGGATAGGGCTGGGTCAAGGGCCTTGGTAAGATACTGTGTCAGAGAGTCAGTACAGACTCGATGGGCTGAATGGTCTCCTTCTGCACTGCAGGGATTCTGTGACTCTACTATTAAGATCCCTTTGTCATTTGAAGCTTCCAGCTAAAATGCTGACAATGCTGCCTATTTCTGTGCACTTTGGCAAACGTTCTGTCTCATCACCGGGCGACACGGTGGCACAGTGGTTAGCACTGCTGACTCACAGCGCCAGGGATCTGGGTTCGATTCCCCGCCTCGAGTGACTGTCTGTGTGGAGTTTGCACGTTTGCTAAATTGCCCCTTAGTGTCAGGGGGATTCGGGCCTGGGTGGGAT
>NW_027590416.1:72500-77500 GCF_964213995.1 Mustelus asterias
TGAGAGAGAGAGAACGTGTGTGTGTGTGAGAGAGAGAGAGTGTGTGTGTCTGAAAGTGTGAGAGAGTGTGTGTGTGAGATAGTATGTGTGTGTCTGAGAGTGTGAGAGTGTGTGTGTGTGAGAGAGAGTGCGTGTGTGTGAGAGAGAGTGTGTGTGTGTGTGAGATAGTATGTGTGTCTGAGTGTGTGAGAGAGTGTGTGTGTGTGAGAGAGAGAGCGTGTGTGTGTGTGTGAGATTATGTGTGTGTCTAAGAGTGTGTAAGAGAGAGTGTGTGTGTGAGCTGATCTTTTTCTACCGTCTATCGGTAACTGCAACACGATATTCTGCACCCTTTCCTCTCCTTCTCCCTGTGTACTCTATGTACGGAATGTTTTGTCTGTATAGCGCACAAGAAACAATACTTTTCACTGCATCCCAACACAAATCAATCAAATCAAATCAAATTAACACGGTGAAGTTTGGACCCTGTGGGGTGACAGTTGTCTGAATACATATTCTATCTTATTGTAACATTCAGGTACCACGTGTACTGAGCTCACCAGCGTTATGTCTGTATTGTGTGAATCCAGTCTTGAAATATCCACTCATGTTGCTAATTCTGCCAAGACAGAAACAGAAAGAGTGTTTGAATTCTCCGTGATTAGACCCCTTAACGATAAACAACATGGTGGATGAGAGGGATAGAGAGGGAGAGGGAGAGAGAGAGAGGAAGAGAGAGAGATGGAGCGATACAGAGTAACAGAGAGATAGGGAGAGGGAGCAATGCAGAGAGTAACAGTTAGACAGTGAGGAATAGAGATTAATTCAGATGGATGGTGAGTGACAGGGGAGTCCGAGACGCTACATAAGCAAGGTAAAGTTTTGAAAATGGAGGAGTGTTTCTTACCCACTTTTAAAAGACAATCCACACTCACACCAGTCACATTTCACACTCTCTGCTCAGTCCTGTGTTTTGGGGGTGTTGAGTGTGGGATCAGTGTTTGCTTTTCTCAAACCGCAGTGATATTCCCAACAAGGGCAAGACGTTTCAGTGTTTAAACATGTAAACTTTTAAAAACAAAAGCAGACAGGATTTGGTTAAATCTCACGGGATCCAGGGTGAGGTAGCCAAATGGATATAAAATAGGCTGGATGACAGAAGACAGAGGGTGGTTGTAGAGGGTTGTTTTTTTGTCAAACTGGAGGCCTGTGACCAGCGGGGTGCCTCAGGGATCGGTGCTGGGTCCACTGTTATTTGTCATTTATATTAATGATTTGGATGAGAATTTAGGAGGCATGGTTTGTAAGTTTGCAGTTGACACCAAGATTTGTGGCATAGTGGACAGTGAAGAAGGTTATCTCGGGTTGCAATGGGATCTTGATCAATTGGGCCAGTGGGCTGTTGAATGGCAGATGGAGTTTAATTTAGATAAATGCAAGCGGATACATTTTGGTGGATCGAACCAACACAGGACTTACTCAGTTAATGGTAGGGTATTGGTGAGAGTTACAGAACAAAGGGATCTCGGGGTACAGATTGATAGCTCCATGAAAGTGGAGTCACAGGTGGATAGGGTGGTGAAGAAGGCATTCCACATGCTGGGTTTCATTGGTCAGAACATGGAATAGAGGAGTTGGGACGTCTTGTTGGAGTTGTACAAGACATTGGTGAGACCACACTTGGAATGCTGTGTATAGTTCTGGTCACCTTATAAAAAGGAGATTATTAAGCTAGAAAGTGTGCAGAAAAGAATTACTGGGATGCTATGGGGTCCTGATGGTTTGAGTTATAATGAGAGGCTGGATACTCTGGGACCTTTTTTCCCTTGAGTTGGCTTAGTGGTGTTCTTCTAGAGGTCTCTAAAATAATGAGGGCATGGATATAGCAGCTTTATAGAACCTTAGTTAGGCCGCACTTGGAATATAGTGTTCAATTCTGATCGACACACTATCAGAAAGATGTGGAGAATTTGGAGAGGGTTCAGAAAAGATTTACCAGGATGTTGCCTGGTATGGAGGGCATTAGCTCTGAGGAGAGATTGGAGAAACTTGCTTTGTTCTCACTGGAACGACGGAGGTTGAGGGGCGACCTGATAGAATTCTACAAGATTATGAGGGGCATGGACAGAGTGGATAGTCAGAAGCTTTTTACCAGGGTGGAAGATTCAAAATCTAGGGGGCATAGGTTTAAGGTGTGAGGGGCAAGGTTTAAAGGAGATGTACAAGGCAAGTTTTTTTACACAGAGGGTGGTGGGTGCCTGGAACTCGCTGTCGGGGGAGGTAGTGGAAGCAGATACGATAGTGGGCTTTACGGAACGTCTGGACAAATACATGAATAGGATGGGAATAGAGGGATATGGTCCCCGGAAGGGTAGGGGTTTTAGTTCAGTCGGGCAGCATGGTTGGTGCAGGCTTGGAGGGCCGAAGGGACTGTTCCTGTGCTGTAATTCTCTTTGTTCTTTGATGAGCTCGTCAACATCTTTTCCAAAAGGGAGGGCAGTCTTAAACTACAAGACATAGGTTTAAGGTGAGAGGGGAGAGGGTCCAGAGGGCAATTCTTTTCACACATAGGGTGGTGAGGGATTAGAACAAGCTGCCAGAGGTCGTAGTAGAAGCGGATACAATTTTATATTTTAAAAAGCATTTAGACAGTTATTCTGGTAAGATTGGTATGGAGGCATTTGGGCCAAACGCAAGGCATTTGATACGAGCTTTATGGTTAAAAACTGGGTGGCAGGGAAAAGTTGGGCCAAAGGACCCATTTGTATCTGAGCTCTGTTTTCTGCCCGGAAACCATTTCTCAATCCATCCCAGTATTTTCCAAATTTGTGGATTGGACACAGTAAATTGCCGTTTCCTGTCCAAAGCTGTGTTGGTTCGGTGGATTAAGGTAAATGTGTGGGGTTACGGGGATAGGGCTGGGTCAAGGGCCTTGGTAAGATACTGTGTCAGAGAGTCAGTACAGACTCGATGGGCTGAATGGTCTCCTTCTGCACTGCAGGGATTCTGTGACTCTACTATTAAGATCCCTTTGTCATTTGAAGCTTCCAGCTAAAATGCTGACAATGCTGCCTATTTCTGTGCACTTTGGCAAACGTTCTGTCTCATCACCGGGCGACACGGTGGCACAGTGGTTAGCACTGCTGACTCACAGCGCCAGGGATCTGGGTTCGATTCCCCGCCTCGAGTGACTGTCTGTGTGGAGTTTGCACGTTTGCTAAATTGCCCCTTAGTGTCAGGGGGATTTGGGCGTGGGTGGGATTATTGTTGGGGCAGGCTTGTTGGGCTGAATGGCCTCATTCTGCAGTGTAGGAATGGTTGATAAATAGTGAAACTGCGACACAAACTGGGGCTTGGCAGCAGCAGACAGAATGGGAATCATTGCATCCTGCAGGGATTTTTATTACAGAATCAATTTCAGAAAATTTACAACTCAAAAGTCACAACAGCAAAGTGTGGGATTGCAAACTTGGAATGATTAGCCTAGGACTAAAGTTTAAAAGCTACAGATTGACATTCAGAAACAAGAGATGGCCTCACATCTTCAATTCTGTGATTGTCCCCCATCTCCTGCTCTGAATATTACAAAATCTCTGCCCCCTTCATGCGTCTGGAGACTTTGAAAGTTACGCAGACATTGGTAAAACTTTCCTTTATCTCAAGGCATCTCCTGTGAAATAGTCAACTTCTGCAAAGAGACACAATCTAATTGACACTTTCTAAATCTCCTTTCAAACAACCTCCCAACCCCACTGTGCAGGATGCAGGAATGTCACCTTTTGTCACATTCCCCAACACAATTGTTGACACGTTTTCGGGACAGGAAAAGTAGATTCAACTGACAGATTCTGAGCCCCAGGTTGAATCTTTAAGATGTAAAAATGAACTGAAAACCCAGGTCTCTCTGTTCCTGCAACTATTTTAACATTGACCCATTGATTTTAAATTGCTTCTCCTGTGTGTAAAATATCATCTATCAACTTCAGGTTTGAACATTAATAAGCGACTGAGCATCAACTGTGAATTATAGAAGGTAGTTCCAAACTAATATCACACCTGGTGTGGCAAAGTGTTCCTGAATTTCACTCCGAAAAGTCTAAAACCCTAAACATTGTCTAAAATCCAATGTCCCCTAAGTCCTGTCCCCATCAAACACTGTAAGAAGTCTCACAACACCAGGTTAAAGACTTTAACCTGGTGTTGTGAGACTTCTTACTGTGCTTACCCCAGTCCAACGCCGGCATCTCCACATCATGCCCATCAAACACTCCCAGGACAGATACAGCAAGGGGTTAGGTACAGAGTATAGCTCCCTCGACACTGTCCCCATTAAACAATCCCAGGACAAATACAGCACGGGGTTCAATACAGAGTAAAGGTCCCTCTACACTGTCCCCATCAAACACACCCAGGACAGGTACAGCACGGGGTTCAATACAGAGTAAAGGTCCCTCTACACTGTCCCCATCAAACACACCCAGGACAGGTACAGCATAAGGTTAGATACAGAATAAAGCTCCATCGACACTGTCCCAATCAAACACTCACAGGATAGATACAGCACAGAGTGTGCGTGAGTGAGACAGACAGTGTGCGTGAGCGAGACAGAGAGTGTGCGTGAGCGAGACAGAGAGTGTGCGTGAGCGAGACAGAGAGTGTGTGTGAGAGACAGAGTGTGTGTGAGCGAGACAGGGAGTGTGTGTGAGAGACAGGGAGTGTGTGAGAGAGACAGAGAGTGTGTGTGAGAGACAGAGAGTGTGTGTGAGAGAGACAGAGAGTGTGTGTGAGCGAGACAGAGAGTGTGGTGAGCGAGACAGAGAGTGTGTGTGAGCGAGACAGAGTGTGTGTGTGAGAGACAGAGTGTGTGTGTGAGAGACAGAGTGTGTGTGAGAGACAGAGTGTGTGAGAGAGACAGAGTGTGTGTGAGAGACAGAGAGTGTGTGTGAGAGAGACAGAGTGTGTGAGAGAGACAGAGAGTGTGTGTGAGAGACAGAGTGTGTGAGAGAGACAGAGTGTGTGAG